>NC_052670.1:17706640-17794140 GCF_016802725.1 Solenopsis invicta | reverse complement strand
AAAATAGCATATTTAAAATGCGTGAGTGAAAAATAAAAATGCAGGGTGAAAATGAAAGAGAGAGAGAGACACGAGTTCGATCAAATTTGAACGTGTACCAGGTGTGTGCATAAGTTTTTTCCGGTTTCACTAAGAGATGGCGCCAGCAAAAAGTACGCAGCGTATTAATTTGACACATACGTCATTTTGTTCGTCTGACATAGAACTACAAACACACACAAGTTGAGTCCGCCAAAAACTAGTCTTTGTTTTATTGTTCAGTGATCATGTCGAGTTTTGTACCTGAAAAACAACATTTGCGGCACGCATTGCTTTTTTTATTTAATCAAAAGAAAAAGGCTGTTGAAAGTCATCGTTTGCTGATAGAAACATATGGTGAACACGCTCCATCGATTAAAACATGTGAGACATGGTTTCGACAATTTAAAAGTGGTGATTTCAATGTGAAAGATAGTGAGCGCTCTGGTAGACCACAAAAATGCGAAGACGAGCAATTGCAGGAATTATTGGATGATGCATTATATGTATCACAAGAAACAATTAGCAGACGTTTAGGAGCAATGGGAAAGATCAATAAACTCGGTAAATGGGTCCCACACAATTTGAATGACCATCAAATGGAAAATCGCAAAGTCACTTGTGAAATGTTGCTTCAACGCCACGAAAGGAAATCATTTTTGTATCGAATTGTGACGGGTGACGAAAAATGGATTTATTTTGAAAACCCGAAGCGGAAAAATCGTGGCTTTCACCTGGCGAAGCCGGTCCATCAACACCAAGGCCAAATCGCTTCGACAAGAAGACCATGCTCTGTGTCTGGAGGGACCAGAGCGGTATTGTGTATTATGAACTCTTGAAGCCCGCCGAAACCGTTAATACACAACGCTATCGCCAACAAATGATTAATTTAAACCACGCATTAATCGAAAGACGACCGGAATGGGCCAGAAGACATGGCAAAGTAATTTTGTTACACGACAATGCGCCGTCTCACACAGCAAAACCAGTGAAAGACACCTTAAAATCTCTTGGATGGGACATCCTTCCGCATCCGCCGTGCTCCCCAGACCTGCCGCCATCTGACTATCACCTCTTCGCATCAATGGGGCACGCGCTCGCAGAGCAGCACTTCAGCAATTTCGAGGAAGTTGGAAAATGGCTCGACAAATGGTTTGCCGCAAAAGACAAGCAGTTTTTCTGGCATGGTATTCGTAAATTACCTGAAAGATGGGCAAAATGTGTAGAAGCCGATGGCCAATATTTTGAATAAAAAAAAATTAATTTCCCTTGAAAATTACGTGTTTTTTTTTACCAAAAAACCGGAAAAAACTTGTGCATACACCTGGTATACTCACTTATCATCCTACACAGCAATCAGCTTTATTGTTGCAAAGACAGAATATCTATATTAAACTCAAGATTTTCTTCTTTTCTTCTTAAATCACATCACTTGTCACATTCACTGTAATCATTTTTTTGATCAAAAATTACTAACGCATCACTTTATACAAATCACTATTGTCAATCACTATTAGTCACTACTAATCACGCGTGAGAATTCCTCAGAAAAAGAAAAACGTGCTTACATGACGAACACACGACACGTGTTTACAACAAAGAGGTTAGGTTAGGTTATATCCTCTTTGCTTTACGAGCGAACAGTCGACTCGTTTTATTGTTCGCGGTATCACTGTGTAATCAACGTTCTAAAAGTCAGAAGGCTATAATTAAAAATTAAAAATATTGTTGCGCTTGTGATCATGAACTCAAAGATATCACGGTCATCCTGGACGAGCCAAACGTTGCACTCGCGGCGCGTTCACGCCTCACGTTTCTCGATCAACTGTCTCTTGTCTCATATCAAATTCAGTCTTTTGGCCGTTGAAAACCGGAATGACCTTGAAATCTTCGAGATCACGGTCACATGCAAGTGTTTCACTTTTTGAGTAATTCTCACGCGTGATTAATAGTGACTAATAGTAATTGACGATAGTGATTTGTATAAAGTGATGCGTTAGTATTTTTCAATCAAAAGAATGATTGCAGTGTATGTGACAAATAATGTGATTTAAAAAGAAAAAAGAAAAATCTCGAGTTTAATATGGATATTTTGTCTTGGTGAAAATAAAAGCTGATTGCTGTGTAGGATGATAAGTGAGTATGCACGTTCAAATTTGATTAAACTCGTCTCTCTCTCTCTCTCTCTCTCTCTCTCTCTCTCTTTTATTTTCACCCTGCATTTTTATTTTTTAATCACGCATTCTAAATTGCTATTTTTTACTAAAAAAAATATTTTTTACACGTACAGAATTATTAAAAGCAAGACGTCAAATAATTAAGTATCGTGTTTAATTCTAGCATTATTTCATTCCCTAGTAGCATTTTCTGGCATTTTCTGCAGGACAGAATCTGCGTGCAGTTAATTGCAGTAGAATTGAGTCAGATGTGCAGAAGATTATTCCCCAAAGAGCCATGCTGGCAAATTGCTAGCAGACTGCTTCAATATTTGTGCACTGTACTTGTATATGAACTGCCTGCAGAAACTTGATACAGATATTGAGCTATCTTGAAGCAGATTCTTTCCGCAACTGCAGTTTGTAAGCAGTCTAGCAAAGTTCTTCAGCAGAATAACATAAGATTCTTTTAACTGAAGTAGCGCGCAGATCTTGTGCAAATATTGACACAAATATGATCTGCAGATTTCTGTAAGTTTCTTACAACAGAAATAGCACGCAGATCTTGTGCAGATATTGCATGAATATGATCTGCAGATTTCTGCAAGTTTCTTACAACAGAAACGACGCGCAGATCTTGTGCAGATATTGTACAGATTCTGCTTAATCAGCGGCACAAAGATTTGCTGCAAGGTTTATAACAATTTCGGAATGAAATAGATTTAACAAGTGAGTGCTAGTGCCACAAGGCTAGGTGGCCACGCCGCGGAAGATCTTTTCGTGAGTCGAGTGCGGCCACAGGCGTTATATCTAGGCGCCACCGCGGCCGACTTCTCAGCTCATACTCCAGTGAGATTTTTATGAGCTCCTTATTGTAATCTCGAGACGAATACTCGCTGTCATTTTTTTCAAACATGACGTGTGTGTAGAACGCTGTTCCACACAAAATTTTATATTTTTACATGTAGATATTAGGAGTACAAATTGAAAACCGCCGTTTTCCAGTAGATGGCGCCAGCGGTAAATGCTGGCGCCAAACGTTAGATCAAAAATTTTAAATGTAAGGTTGGGCATCTGGCAACAATTCCTTATCATTGCAGTTGTGAATTTTTATCGGCGTTATATATTTTTTGTGATCGAAAATGTCGAAATTTGTGCCCAATAAGCGTCATTTGCGGGAAGTTTTGCTTTTTGCCTTCAATTCGAAAAAATCTGCGGCTGAGGCGCGTCGAATGATTGTAAAAACTTATGGTGAGGCTTCCATTAGTGAAAGAACGTGTCGAGAATAATTCCAACGCTTTAAAAGTGGTGATTTCGGCGTAGAAGACAAGGAGCGTCCCGGACAGGTGAAAAAGTTTGAAGACGCACAAACATTACTGAATGAAGATTCATCTCAAACGCAACAGGAGCTTGCAGATTCATTGGGCGTGACTCAACAAGCTATTTCACATCGTTTGAAAACCATGGGAATGATCCAAAAGCATGGACACTGGGTGCCATACGAATTAAAGCCGAGAGACGTCGAACGGCGTTTTTTCGCGTGCGAACAGCTGCTCCAACGGCAAAAACGGAAGGGTTTTCTGCATCGTATTGTAACCGGCGATGAAAAGTGGATCCATTATGATAATCCAAAGCGAAAAAAATCGTGGGGCTACCGCGGCCATGCATCAACATCGACGGCCAAGCCAAACATCCATGGCTCGAAGCTCTAGCTGTGTATTTGGTGGGACCAGCTCGGCGTGATTTATTATGAGCTATTGCAACCGGGTGAAACCATCACAGGAGCTCGCTACCGAACACAACTAATGCGTTTGAGCCGAGCATTGCAGGAAAAACGGCCACAATACGAGCAAAGACAAGAAAAAGTGATGTTGCTGCACGACAACGCTCGGCCACATGTTGCTCAGGTCGTTAAAACCTATCTGGAAACATTGAAATGGGACGTCTTACCTCATCCGCCGTATTCTCCTGACATCGCCCCTTCAGATTACCACTTGTTCCGATCAATGGCGCATGGCCTGACTGAGCAGCACTTCCATTATTACGAAGAGGCCAAAAACTGGGTCGATTCGTGGATCGCCGCAAAAGACGAGCAGTTTTTTTGACGCGGGATTCGTATGCTGGGAAAGTATTGTCCATCGCTGGCCACTACTTTCTCCCACCCGAAAGGTGGGAGAAAGTAGTGGCCAGCGATGGACAATACTTTCAAGAATAAGTATGTAACCATTTTTCAACAATTAATCCTCAAATTTTGACAAAAAACGGCGGTTTTCAATTTGTACTCCTAATAACAATTTGTATTGTTATTTAATTTTGTACATAAATGAAATGTTTAATTAAAATTTAATCTGTTTTTAATCTATTTTAAGACTATACTAAAATATTCTCATGAAAGAATTTTACAAATCTTGCAGCAGATATATATACAAATTTCTTGCAAGAATTTGACTGCAGAATCTTTCAGAAGAATGAAACAGAATGAGGAAACAGATCATAACGTCCTGTTGGCAGAATTTTTCAAGAATCTGCTGCAAGATTTACAGCAGTCTTGCAGAAAATTGCTACTAAGGTTGTTAGTGTATGAAATGATAAATAAATAAAAAGAATGAGAATGAGAATGGGATAGAGTAAAAAACTGTAAGAAATTTAGTTTTTTCAGGGTGGAATGGGTATATAGATGCAAATCAGCATCAATTATTATATTAAATTAATTAATTTAATATAAATAGCGATCCCAGCAAACACAGTTACACAACGGCAATGTTAAAAAAATAAAACCGAAAGTAATACACAATATAACATGCGCGTTACATGTAATGTCCATGTTAGTTGTAATTTCCCACTCATAAGAAAAATAACAGTTACATAACAGTTGTATCATATTTGTTATACAGCCCTGCCGAAAATGTACGATTAAAACCGATAAAAAAGAAGTAATCCGAATCGATCGGGATTTCTGCACCAAAAATATAGTATTAAAACCAATTGAAAATAAAAACCCAATCAAAACCCAGATATATTTATTAAAACAGAATACATTAATAATGTAAATGTAATAAATGTTTAATTTACAAAAAATATTTCTTTTATTCTTTTCGTTAAAAAGGATTAAAAAAAGATTAAATTTGAATTAAACATTTCATTTAAGTACAAAATTAAATAACAATACAAATTGTTATTTACACATAAAAATATAAAATTTTATATGGAACAGCATTCCACACACACACATCATGTTTGAAAAAAGTGAGAGCGAGTATTCGTCTCGAGGTTACAATAAGCAGCTCCTAAAAGTCTCACTGAAATATGAGCTGGGCAGTCGGCCGCCGTGACGCCTAGATATAACCCATGTGGCTGCACTCGACTCACGAGAAAATCTCCCACGGCGTGGCCACCTAGAGGTGGCGCCAGAACTCATTTGTTAAATCCAATTTGTTTAATTCGAAATTACAGAATTTCATAAATTATATTATAATTAAATCAAATTTTAATGCAATGTGACACATTGAGACGCTAACAATTCTTATGTACCATTTTTAAATAGATATTTTGATGACAATACTATAAATCACGTTAACAAATTTGTAAAATTGTCCGAAAGCTATGTTTTTTTTGGCAATTAATAATTCTTGACAACCGTCAAGAAAAAAATAGTTTCCAAACAATTTTACAAATTAGTAAAAATGATGTACAATGTTTTTTTATCAAAATAGCTTTTTATTTAAAAAATAGCACGCAAGAATTTTCAGCGTTTCAGCATATCATTTCTCGCTACTAATGTCAGGATTTTGAAACGTGGTCGCTGAGAGTATTTAGGTGTCTTAATACAAATGAATTAAAATTTAAAAAAATTTTTATATTAGGCATTACACTTAAATAATTCACGAAAGCGATATTAAAATCAATTACGATTCGTATATAATTAAAACCGATTACTTTTTAATCCGCTCGTGGATTAAATCGATTAAAACAGATTAAAATCAATTAAAAAGGATTCCGTTTTAATCAGTTTTAATCGCACATTTTTGGCAGGGAGGAGTCGTATTAATAATTCAGTTTTGTAACAGTTATATTATTAAAATAAAATGTTTGTTATATAAACCTAATAAACGGCAGTTATATGACTGTTATAAGTTATTGTGTTGTAATATCCACAATTCAATTTTACATAACTACAATATTGCTAGAATGTAAAAATTCGTTATATAACGTGACACACACAAGTTATATAACTATTACTTTCTGTGTTTGCTGGGATATTACTAATTTTTATTCGACATGCTGTGTTATGACCGGAAAAAATTCGGCGCACATTCTGGTTGAATGCGAAGAAGTATATAAAATTACACAAAGAAATATAGGCACTAAGATCTAGCTGCGAGCAAAGAAGGTTTTCTTACTATCATTATATATAGGGTGTCAAGTAACTACCGCCCCTGGTTACGTAAATTGATAGATCAAATAAAACTGAGCAGAAAAGTTCTTTACCATTTTTTAATATTTGCCATAGTTTACAAAATAAAAATTAATAAAGTCTGCAAATAAGCGCGAATCACCGCGCGCAAGGACCGCCCACCGGTCGCTGAGACGTAGGCAGCCGGGGCAGCCTTCTCCCTCCTTGCCGCGCCGCTCGCAGGCCGCAGCTACTGCTGCTTTTCCCTCCTCACCGCATCGCGCCGCGCCTACAGCGGCGGCTGCCTACGTCTCGGCGACCGGCGAGCGGTCCTTGCGCGCGGTGATACGCGCTTATTCGCAGACGTTATTAATTTTTATTTCGTTAACTACGGCAAATATTAAAAAATGGTACAGGACTTTTCTGCTCAGTTTCACTTGATCTATCAATCCACGAAACCACGGACGGTAGTTACCTGACACACTGTATATATATATACATATATATATATGGGTGTTTCAAAAATACCTGAAACTAAATATGCTACGAGATTTTTTATATAAAAATAAGACAAAAATCTTAATACGAAAATGTCAAGACTATAATATTTTTTAAATGAGAAGTATTTACAGTAGGCGAATCATGTAGTCTAAAGATCGCGCGCTTATTGTTAGTGACGGTACAATGACAGTAGGTGTTCTTGCATTTTTGTAAACTTGTTGTTACATTGAAGTAATTACGATGATATTAAAATGCTTTATTAATTGAATCATATTTAAATATAAATTAGTATATGCATTATACACATCATGATTATATATAAATATTACAGGACATTAAAAATAATTATAATAAATTGTCAAAATTTACGAGATGTCAATGATTCACAAGACAGCTAACTTCAGAGAAGAGATTCATGTATATCATACAATACTTAATGAAAAATATGTAGATAAGAACGCGAAATTCTTTTAATGAAATCTTTGAAAATTTGTATACTCTTTTATTTGATTTTTGATGAATGTTATTTAAAAACTTTATTTCGACAAAATTGCTGCGTTATAACGTATCATCTTAGCACAATTATTTAAAACTTTTGTCAATTCATGATACCATTATACAAAATAATATTCACACAATGTACTTATTGGGGAATATAAATATCGTAGTATAATGTAATGATATGAAACATTATTTCATATAAATGGAATTGTAATTAGGTGTCAAAGAATTTCGCGTTCTTATTAATACATTTTTCATTAAGTATTGTATAGTCGTGAGCTAAAAGGTTGCAATACATTTTCATCGATTGTTTTTGGAATGTAGACTTGCTCATCGAATGGCGAACGTCATTGGTTCTTACCTGTAGATCCAACCAATTAAGCATCGAACCATCTAACCATCGAAGAAAATGTGTTGCACTCTTTTAGCTTACGACGTATGACATCAAAGAGGGTGTATAGATAGAGGGGAATAGCCAGCCACGAATGCGTGAGCTAATAGAAAGAGACAGAGAACGAGAGAGTTTCAGCATCCTTGTTTAATCGCGCATGCCCTGTTGATTTTCGCAGTCAAGTGGGGAGGATGAGGAGAGCAATATATCGGAGTGCGTTTTCCGTTTCGCGTATGCGTGCAATGCATCATTTAGTTTTGTTGACATTGAATGTTAAATAAAGATATATAATGCATAAAACAGAGGAAAGGAGAAAAGGCGGAAAAGGTTTATATTAATAATAACAATACATTCCACATGAAGTTTTTTATTTACATAAACACTTATAAGGTAAGTGCACCTATTATCGTGGCCTGCCCTACTACCGTGGTTTTTGGAAAATAGATGATAGCTCGTTAAAAAAAAGAGTACCTATAGAAAAAAATTATTTCACATTTAACCTAATTGAAAGTAAAATAAATTAAAATCAAATAAAGATAGAAATATGAATACATTTAATAAGTAAATCAAATTTACTCACGAAATTAGGTGCAATGCGCATGTTGTTAGTACTCGTATTACCGCGGTATTCACGTTTCAGTGGAAGTGCAAATAACTTGACACATAAGTATTTAGTTCACTATCATTCTATCATTTTTTTACGCTACGTGCGTGATACACAGCTTTTGATATTATAAATTACAAATTTACTTGATATACACATAATTCTTGATAACTGTCAAAACGCGATCTCCACGATGACAGTAGCTCATAAAGTAAGCACAGCATGAGAACTAATCAGCATTACGAAATACATTTTTTTCATCGACGGTATTTGGGACACGGTAATTGGTAAATCCGTGGAAACGGGTATAGATAATTAGTAACGATAATTTGTACATGACCACGGTGACAAGCGCATTCCGTTTTTATTAATTTTAATATTAATAAAATTGCATTTTGTTAATAATAGTTGAATTTATATATTCTTTTAGTTCTTTTATAAACTTATTAAATTTAAGAAAAAAAAGTTTGAACTTTTCATTTATTTATTTTTTTTAAGATGCATTGAAGTTGGGATTTTCAGAAAACGCTACGATAAGGTGCACTTACCCTACATAAAAAAAATTTGTAATGTTATAATAATAAAATATTCAAATAAAACATTTTACGTATTTTTAATATATATTCAAACTTGAACTCTTATTTGTTATAAACTTAACATAAAACATATAGAAAGTATACAACTTTTATCTATGTTTTTATTAGTTAATATATTATTATTGGCCACTGAAAATCGTTAGCTTATTATAATGCATTCTGATTCTTTTAGAATCATCTTTGGAGCATTTACTTTTGTGTGTCAAACAAATATCGATATATTTTTGTATAATAAGAATAATCAATTGGTGTCGATGATCATACAAAGGCTCTTGATCTAAAATATGATTATTGCTATCTAAAATTGCATTAGGAAGTAGTTGTAGTGTTTTTGTTATAAGCTTGTTATTTATATCTTTTAACAATAAATGAGTATGTTGACGTATTATTTTTTCACTCATACAAATAAAAATGACATATTTCGAAGGGAAATGCAAGCCACCACGATTTTTTAAAATTGTTAATTTTGATTTATTATTATCACCTTCTAACATATCTTTACAAATTTCACAAATTAATTTTTTTTTCAGTGAATGTACTATTGAACCAGCTATATGTTTCACGATTTCCTGAAGATAATCAGAAACATACCATCCTGCGTTTCCGCAATAATTGTGATCAAATAATATACTATGATTACTTTTCAAATAATTATAAACTGGAAAATTACTAATTTGTTTTTGTTGTGGGACTTTTTTCTTTTTTTTTTATTATGAATTTCCGTATTAGTTTTTGAAATTGATATATTTTCATTATCTGCTATTGTTTGTTTTATTTCGGTAATGTTAGTTACGTCTGAAATTAATAATATATTGTCTTGCGGAGTACAGTTTGCTGAAGTAGACACTAAAACATTCATATTATTAACTAATAATTTAGTGTAAGCAGATTGATATTGTACTGTTGTTGGATTATTATTATAACCATTCATTCTTCTTATTAAACCAAAAAACATTTCAACGTGATCCTGAGATAGTTTATAACTTAAAACAAATTGAACAATATTATTTTGTATCAAATCTGTACAAAGACTAAATAAGTTTTTTAGACAAATAATAAAGCCAAGAAACCCCGTTTTAACAGATTCGCTTTCAAGAACTGATTTACGAATTTTTTGTATTACTTGATTATTATTAATTATAGAATTTTCTTTGTCTGTTGTCTTTATGTTATTGTTTTTTCTCGCAACAGGTACATCAATTTCTAATTTTTCAATATAATCAATAAATCCATCAATTTTTGTTTTGAATCGGGATAACAAATCTTTGGTAACAGCTTTTCGTCCTGGCGTCTTACAAAATTTGTTCTTTACATTTAAAACATCAAAAATATCATTTATTGTTTTACAAAATTTTGCTGTAGGTGAAGCTTTTTCAAAGTTCTTATCTTTAATTTCAAATTCAAGGAAATGTAATGCATTTGATACGCTTGAACTTAATACTTGCGCTGCCAGTGAAACTTTCATTTTTTCGTTTTGAAAATAAACATGTCTATCTCGTATTTTGCATGCACTGTGCAAGCCCTCACTAATTTGCTTATTGTAAAACTTTTTTATGTATTCCCAACTAATACTTTCTTTTTTATCATATATTATAGGTCCTTTTAATGCAAAATAATTTCTTACTAACTTGAGCATATGACACGGATCAAAAAACACGTAGACAGGTTTTAAAGTATTTGGGTGTTTAAAGTACGGTTTAAAATTGTTCTTATCTTTGTAATTAAAATTAGCGCCTAATACTTCACATGCTCTTACATGTGTTTTATCACCATCAAAAGTAGTGCTAACTACTTCAATGTCACTTTGGCTAAGTTTTATCAATAAATCTTTTAAAAGTATTGCTTTTTCTTTACCTGTTAAAGAATTAATTAAATAATGTGCAATGGGTGTTTTAAACGATCCATTAATGCAGACTAGCATAAAAACTAATGCTTTAGTAGCTATCTTAAGTTCATTATTATTGTCAATTTCATCCAACTGTCCACCTTAATTGACGACACCTTTCCATTTGTGAGCATTTTTATCCCAATGTTTCCATTTATGGATGTTCATCTCGTCAAACGTAACATTAAAAATAAGCTTTTTGCCTTTCTGAAATTCTTGCTTCACCATGTTTGACACGTGTCCTAGTAATTCTTCGGAAATACCTGGTTTATAATTTTTTGAAGACAACCAATTACTAAGAGATTTGACGGAAAGTAAACACTTGAGATAGCTTTGTCTCACAAACTCATAAGCTGCTGGAGAGTAAAAATGTAAGGATCTGGCAAAACTTTTTAATTGAGCAAGAAACGCAGTTTGTTTTCCTTTTATTCGAATTATCAATTCTTGTAAATGTTCAGGTAATTCCTAATTAAGAGAAAAAAGTAGTTATAAAAATTTTTGAATATTTTAAGTTAACCACAACCGTTTCATAATATAAAAAAATGATTAAAATTTCAATTTTTTTAAATATTTCTTATAAAATGTACAGTTTTTATAACTGTACCGTTACTTATAAAATAATAAATTAAACTTAAAAATAAAGACATTAAGATTATATATTTGAATTGGGAAAGTTTAAGTTTTCAAACAATTTAATTTATTAAATCTGTTTAAAAAGTAACATTTATTGACTAAATAACTATTGGCAATTATTAAAATGACTATTTTCAAACAAAATAAGCCCTGTGAAATAAAAATTGGTTTATCAGTCATTTCTGCATCCTATGTGAAAATAAACAATGCATATTAACATAGTTCAATGGACTGCAATATATGATGCTAATGATTGTATATTTAAATTTCTCTCATAATTACACACTTTATGGTTCAATTATAGTACAAAGTACATTTTATATAAAAACAATTAAACATAAAAATACAATTGATTGACATATAATTACAATTTATATTTAATTATGTATATTAATTATATTTATACTTATATTTAACTGTAATTATTTAATTAAAATTAATTATAGTTATTAATATTAAATAATATTACAGGAAAAAATTATATGAATTTTTCCATTACATAATATATGATTGAAATGTATATTGAAACTGCACTGCAACATATAATTACAAATTTACCTGTAAACATTCAGCAGCTTTAGAAAACTGTTTCTCTTTCATGGTTTTGATTAGTTCTCTTATATTAGTATTTATTTTTTCTTTTTTAGTTAACTTCATATGGATAGCAGATTTTTTAGATTTTTCAGCAGCTCTTACAAATCGCTCCCAAGCTTCATCTGAACCGAAGTGCTCTCTTGAAAAAGACTCTGACTGACTTCGGACCATAGAACGAAATTTTGTTGGGTGAATGTCGACGACAGATGATTTTCTAAATATCAATAATACAATTAATAATACAGTTATTTTATAAAATATTAAGTTTAAAATATTCAGCAGTAAAAATATTTTACAAAAATTCTAACAAAACCTTTTAATACCATTTTTGGGACTTAAATGATTATGTGTCTCAAAGCCACTAGTATTCGTATTTGTTGAAAATGTATTTTCGACACTTATTGTCGTATCTTGATGATTCGTTATGTCATCAAGTATTTGAGTAGGTACGTTGTTGATTGATAAAAATAATTGACCGTTTCGATTAAAAAGTACAGCAGTTGATACTAAACGTCTCAAAATTGTGTATCCATCAGTCTGATGAAATGAATCTTCATGGAAGTGGTCGCTACATATGCTGGCTGTCTTACAAACCGTTGTCACACCAATAGCTTCCATCCATTTCTTTTTCATTTCAACATTAACAGGAAATCTGTAATTCAGAATTAAATATAGTCAAAATCGAAGATGATGGAGCTAATTTGAATAAATACCAAATATAGAACAATATTTGGCATTTTCATATGAATTTTAGGTTAAGGTATTTTGGTAATACACACTTCGAATAACAACCCTGCTTAAAAAGTCAAATAAGAAATGATAGAAATATATAGAAATTTGATAGAAACTTATAGGTTCAGATAAAATTACATAAGATTTCTATTAAATTTTCATACGTTTCTATTATTTCTTATCCGTTTTTTTTTGTACTTTTTAAGCAGAGAATAAATTTATCAATATTTGTTAAACTTATTTGTGAAAACTTCGAGATGTATCAAACGGAATAGATTGTTTTTTGCATACAACACACGTATTTGTCATTTTATTCTTTATTATAGTATGTCACAGCGCTTTGCTTATTAAATTCCTCGTCTTTTTTAGTCATGTGGCTGCGGACTTCCTCTAAGAGTGGTATCTCCAAAAATCAAACGAGAGAGAAAGTATCAAATGATGATTCGAAGTCAGAATAAATGCATAAAAATTATATGCAAGATTAATAAATTTTTACTACAACCAGCTACAACCATGTTGAAGGATAAACTTCCCCTCAATAGTCTCAATACGATACCTCCCCACTCAGCTCCATTTAGCTTGATGCGCGCGCAACATTAGACAAAGATAAAGATGCCATACTCATATTCTTTCTCTTTCTATTGCCTAACGTTTTTCATTTACGGGAGCCCCATGCCCATTACACACCTTGTATGACATACATGTGTCTCTTCTCTGAAGTTCGCTGTCTTGTGATTCATTGACATCTTGTAAATTTTGACAATTTATTATAACTTTTTTAATATCCTGTAATATTTTTATAAGTATGTATAATCACATGTACAACGCATATACTAATTTAAATTTAAATATGATTCAACTAATAAAGCATTTTAATATCATCGTAATGACTTCAATGTAATAACAAGTTTACAAAAGTGAAAGAGCACTCATTGTCATTGTATTGTCACTGAGCGTGCGATCTTTAAACTATATGATTAGCCTACTGTAAATACTTCTCATTTGAAAAGTATTATAGCTTCGACATTTTTATATTGGGATTTTTGTCTTATTTTTATGTAAAGAATCTCGTAGCGTATTCAGTGTTAGGTATTTTTGAAACATATCCCTTACGGAAATAAACTGTTGGAAAGCCAATAATCACTATTGACTTACAATAGTGATTATTCATTCTCTAATAGTGATTATGTAGCATCTAATGATAGGATTATTCGCAATAATCATTTCCTAATAGTTTTTGAATGAGTGATTATTGATTCCATAATAAGATTATTTGCAATAATCATTCCCCAATAGTTCTTTTATAGAATGATTATTGATTTCATAATCAGGTTATTTGGAATAATCACTAGCACACTACTTTTAATAGTTAATATATAAATGATTATTAGACGACAATTCACAATAAACCCAATAAGAACTGGATTGTTTCATACGTTTATTAAACGCAATGGTATAAAACAGGTATAGATATAGGTATGTGGCAGATATGTATATAGGTAAAACGATTTTTATACGTTAGTGCAATATACGTTTACAATAATTGTTTTTATTACGTATATATAATACGGAACGTATTTTATACATTGAAAAATGGTTTATAAAATGCCAGAAATGTATTTACGTTTATAAATACACGTATAAAAATACTATAAAATACTATCGTATACTAATTAAACGTTTCTTAAATACGTTTATGATTTGTAAAAGTTGTCCTTTTAAATAACGTATCAAAAATAGGATTTAATGTCCAGGTATAATATACTTTTTAAATATAATAATAAAAGTTTAAGCGTAAATTATATTTACTACTGTGTCCAAAAAGTAAGGTGACATTGCATTTATTTCGAAAATTCTTTATTTATTCTTGCAAATCAATTTCGTCCCCTTCAAAGTAATCCCCCCCTGATATAATACACTTATTCCAACGGATTTTCCAATCTTCGAAACAGTTGTAATAATCGATTTCAGGAATGGCCTTTAGCTCCTTCTTCGCAGCGGCTTGAATCTCTTCTATCGACTTGCTTGAGTTTGCTGAATAGCCAGAAGTCGCATGGAGCCAAATCAGGTGAATACGGTGGTTGTGGAACGATATTAGTCGAGTTTTTGGTTAAAAAATCACGAATCACCGTTTCGAGTCGATAGAAGAGATTCAAGCCGCTGCGAAGAAGGAGCTAAAGGCCATTCCTGAAATCGATTATTACAACTGTTTCGAAGATTGGAAAATCCGTTGGAATAAGTGTATTATATCAGGGGGGGGGATTACTTTGAAGGGGACGAAATTGATTTGCAAGAATAAATAAAGAATTTTCGAAATAAATGCAATGTCACCTTACTTTTTGGACACAGTAGTATACGTTTTTATTGCAGCAATATTTAAACGAATAATAAACGTATTTTATACATATTCGGTATAGCTAATTAAAGGTTTTTTAAAAACGTATATTTTTTATGAAATGAAAAACATTTATAAATCATTTCAGAGAATACCGAATACGGTTAAAATCCAAGACATTCAATTATTAATAGTTATTTTACACGTAAAAACATTACGGTGCTCTTAAAAATCGAGCAATTTGCTTTGGTTTTGAGTCTCAAACATAGACTTTGTACTATGTCTATGGTCTCAAAACTTTTTCGCGAAGTCAGTCTTCGCGCCTTCGCGGCTTGCGTGGCTTTCATTAGGTAGCCATGCCGTGGCGGATTTTGTCGTGAGTCAAGTGCGGCCACAGGCATTATATCTAGGCGCCACCGTGACCGTCTTTCTAAATTGCACTTCAGTGAAACTTATTTTGTGAACTAATTGTTGTAACCTCGAGACGAATTTTGCTCTCGTTTTTTTTCAAACGTGATGTGTATGTGGTTTGCTGTTCCACATAAAATTTTATGTTTTTACATGTAAAAATAACAATTTGTATTGTTATTAAATCTTATACATAAATGTTTAATTCAAATTTAATCTTTACTTAATCCTTTTAAACGAAAAAAAGAAATATTTTTTTGGAAACTATAATTTATTACGTTTAATTATTGATTTATCAATACATATTTTATATGACTATATAAATCGTGGTGACTATTGGGCTTAAATAATTATTTAATAGTTCTGTGTAATAATTCGTCCCAATAATCCGCGAAAAAACTATGCCGAATAATCCAATAGTTTTATTAATAGCTTTACTAATAGTTACAATAGTCCATTTCCGTAAGGGATATATATACACACACACACGCACACTCACACGCACACGCACACGCACGCACACGCACACGCACACGCACACACACCATAGGAGTATGATTTACCGACGGATATGTATTTCTAACATATTATTATATTAGAAATAACAAATGCGTGCTCCTATGGCAAAACGTGGGGACAGCCATTAATGAACAGCCTGTGTGTGTATATATATATATATAATGTGTAGTAAAAAGAAATTCATTATTTTTGCATTAAATTGAAGGTTTTATTAGGATTAGAATGATCCGATTTAAATCAAATATGCACCGTTTTGTTCGATAACTTGTTGCTATTTAAAAGTAATTTAATTATGTCGCTCTCATAGAAACCCTCGTCCCTATTGGCAAAAAAACTGGGACAGTCGAGTTTCACAAGCTTTTTTTGAGGCAAATTTTTCACCAACAAAATCATTTGCCATAGACAGGAACATGTGATAATCACTTGGTGCCAGGTCCGGATTATAAGATGGATACATAAAAACCTTCCAATCAAGCTCCCGAAGTTTCTGGCGAGTCACTATTGATGTGTGTGGTCTGGCGTTGTCCTGATGGGACACAATTTCTTTCCTATTGGCCAAAAGTAGTTGTTTCTGGGTGTTTGCTTTCTTTAGACAGTCCAATTTTTGACAGTACAGGTCCGAATTAAGAGTTTGGCTGTAGGAGAGCAGGTCAT
Source organism: Solenopsis invicta (assembly GCF_016802725.1). Lineage (NCBI taxonomy): Eukaryota > Metazoa > Arthropoda > Insecta > Hymenoptera > Formicidae > Solenopsis > Solenopsis invicta. Next base: position 17,777,220 of record NC_052670.1, on the reverse strand, counting down.
AGTAAATGATTCTCTGCCAATCCCACCAAACACATAGGAAAACTATCCTGACCGTTAATCCTGGCTTGGCCATCGATTGCTGGCTCACTGCGATTTGATCACGACCGTTTTCGCTTGACGTTGTCGTAAGTAACCCACTTTTCATTACCAGTAACCATCCGTTTCAGAAATGGGTGGATTTTGTTGCGATTCAGCAGTTATTCGCAGATAAAAATTTGATCCATGATGTTTTTTTGCGTTAACTCGTGTGGTACGCATACATCGAGCTTCTTTCTGTATCCAGCCTTATTTAAGTGGTTCCAAACGGTTTTTTATGCAATGTTTAACTCCTGGGCAACAGAAACAGTGCTTACATCGCGGACTCCACGATTTCCATAATGGATTTTTTTTTACTACACCTTATATATATATATAGTATATACATACATACACACACACACACACACACACACACATACAAGGTGTTCATTAATGGTTGTTCCCATGTCTTACCATAGGAGCACGCATTTGTTATTTATAATATAATAATATGTTAGAAATACATATCCGCCGGTAAATTATGCTCCTATGGTAAAAAGTGGGTACAACCATTAACGAACACCCTGTATATACAGGGAGTTCATTAATGGTTGTTTTACCACATTTTACCGTAGGAATTGACTTACCGACTTGCACTTGTAGTTCACTAAACGTTTCATAGATGTCAGATGCTCGGTTACACGACCGAGTTACACGCACAGGCCCCTGGTGAACATTTTTCTCAGATTTTTCTTGTATCATTTTTCAAAACATCTGTATAATTTTTTATGAAACGTTATAAAATTTAAAAAATTAAAGAAGTATTTTTTAAAAATTGTGAAATGAGAAATCTCGGAATATTTCAGAATTCAAATGTATGAAAAGTTCTGAGAGAAGATGTAGACTTTTTAAGTATTTTTAATTGTAAGTATTTTCGGAAAATGTTCCAATTTGTATAAAAATTTTATGAGAAAAACTTTAACCAAGGAGATTTTGAAAAAAATAAAATAAAACTTGAAAAATTTCTCATAATTATGAAATTGTTCTGAGAAGTTATAAATTTATTTCTTGTTGTTTGTCATTGGAAAAAATGTAAGAAAACATTAGACAATCTGAAGAATTTCACATGCGAGCATTGAGAAATTATGAAATTTCTTATTTCATATTTCTTAGGAAAAATATGAAAAAATATTAGATAATCTAAAAAATTTTTCATAATTTATAATAAGATCGTTCTGATTGAGACATTATATTTGATGTCTTGGTGAAACATATTTTTCCTAAGAAATAAGAAATGAAATAAGAATTCATAATTTCTTGCATGTGAACTTATGTGAAATTCTTCAGATTGTCTAATGTTTTCTTACATTTTTTTCAATGAAAAATAAAAAATTATAACTTCTCAGAACGATTTTATAATTATGAGAAATTTTTAATATTTTATCATATTTTTCTGAAAATCTCACTGGTTCAAATTTTTCTCATAAAATTTTTATACGAATTGGAACATTTTTTGGAAATACAATTTAAAATATTTAAAAAGTCTACATCTTCTCTTAGAACTTTTCATACATTTCAATTCTGAAATATTCTGAGATTTCTCATTTCACAATTTTAAAAAAATACTTCTTTAACCTTTTAAATTTTATAACGTTTCATAAAAAATTATACAGATGTTTCAAAAAATGATACAAAAAAATCTGAGAAAAATTTTCACCAGAGGCCTATACGTGTAACTCGGTCCTGTAACCGAGCATCTGACATCTATGGAGCGTTTAGTAAACTACAAGTGCAAGTCGATAAGTCAATTCCTACGGCAAAACGTGGAAACAACAATTAATAAATACCCTGTATATGTATGTATGTATGTATGTATATATGTATGTATGTATGTATGTATGTATGTATGTATATATATATATATGGGGCATTCTCCGTCAAAAAGGCCACCCCTGCTGCCCATTTCAATTTTTGAGATAAAATGTTCGAAAAGGGCTTAAAATTTTCGTTGAAATGTCTATTTTTCGATGCCGTTTGGCCTTTTGGAAAATTCAAAATGGCGGACCTAATATCACGGCTAGAATGAAAAAAGCCTTTGAAAAAATACATAATAACGTGAATAAATGTGCAAGATATGACGTAGCAGAGGTCTAATCCTTATGTGTAAGTGTGTGAGTGTGTGTGAGTGTGTGTGTGGAGGGGAGGTGGGGGGAGGGGCGATACGCGCGCTCATACGCGTGCGTGTATAAATGAATCACGTAAAAATCCTTGCTCAACATGGTCTGGCTATCAAGACATTTGCATACAAAATTTCGAATCATTTCATTATCCTTGTCCTGAAAAAGTACGTCACAAAAAACCTACGGTACAGAAAATATTGTTCTTTAAAAAACATTTTCTTCACAGAATAATAGTAAGATTACTTAAAATTACTTTGAAACTTATATTATCCCTCATAACATTTTTTACAATTGCAAATGGTGGCAACAGATTAGTTAGTAGAAAAACCGTAAACAGAAAACATACTTTGTTATAGTCAATTATGGTAGCACACTTTTGTTAATATGCAATAATCTTGGTAAAATATATGACAGAGTGGTTAACAGTAAGCAAATGTCGAACATATTGATGACAGACTGTTAACAAACGCCAAGCAGTTTTTTTATTGCAAATAGTGTTAGCAAACATCACGTAAAAATGCAGCAGCATCTGTTGATCAAAATACATAAGATTGACAGTCGATAGCGAACAAGACAATCGAATATATTGACGACATATTCACTGCATGAACCCAAAAGATCTATCTTTAAAGTCGTACACCTGCGAGTAGTACGCGGTATCGCCGCTAGATGGATGTGGCAGTGCTTATATCTCGTACATAAAAAACTACACATATGGAATAAAAGGCACAGCAATATTTTTTCATTTTTCAAATTTTCTCGTCTTGTTTTGGATTAGAGAACCTCATCACAATACATTTATTAGTCACAGAATTTATCGAGTTAATTAATTATAGTTTGCAATTCAGTCAATCAATAAGTTTTTTATGTTAAATAGAATATTCAACTCACGTTTTTGTCTCTTTTTTATCGACTTTTACTTTTTCTACAATTATTCCAATTATCTCTTACCTGTACCACATCCAAAATAAAAAATGTCGGCTAAATCTCGTACAGATAGATGTATGAATCCATTCAAGAAACTTGGTGGAAAAGGACATTGTGGTAAAGATTTACGAGTGATACCAAAATTCATTCGGGACAAATTTCTTGAGATACCGACTAATTCTAAAATTTGTTGTGCATGTAGGAAAAAAAGTAGGACTGAATATGTTGATGTGTCTTTAGATGAATCTAATGATTGTGTCACAAATATGGAATGTGATGGAAGCTCATTAACAATGGATATTGATAACTCAGAGATTTCTTATAATGAAGATAACATTCGATCACCTAGAAAAATTGAACTGGAAGAAATGCTTGATGGTCTTAAACAAAAATTTTCCACCTTGAAACACAATGATCCTTTAAGGGTGCGAATTCTCACTATAGCTCCGTCGTCTTGGAGTGTGAGAAAAATAGTGAAAGAATTTGGTGCATCACGATATTTAGCAAAAAAATCTAAGGGATTGAAATTCAACCATGGCGTATTAGCTGATACTACTAAAAGAGTTGAGAAAGTTTTACCGCAAACTACTGTTGAAAAGTAATTGAGTTTTATAATAGTAATATAAACAGCAGGATAATGCCTGGAATGAAGAATGCCATTTCCTTAATAAATAATAATAAACGGATAATAGTGCAAAAATGTTTTTTACTATTAAATTTAAAAGAACTGCATGCCTTATTTAAAGAATCCAACCCAAAATATGATGTTAGCTTTAGTACATTTGCTAAACTTAGACCTAGAAATTGCATACTCCCTGGGGCTTCTGGAACACATTCCGTTTGTGTTTGCACAATCCATGATGTACGGAAACTAACAGAAAATATAGACAAGCCACTTTCCAATTATAAAGATTGTTTGAATGAAATTATATGTAAGGAATCGAATCCTGATTGCTATCTTGATAAATGTGATCAATGCCCAGATACTACCGAGCTTTCTACAAAGCTTTCTAAACTATTGGACGATTCATGCATTTTCCATGTTCAATGTTCTTTATGGACCGGAACTGATCGATCAACTCTATTAACGCAACAGTTAAAAGTTGATGAGTTCATAAAAGAGTTATGCAACAAATTACAAATTATGAAATCTCATTCATTTATCGCCAAACAACAAATGCTTTTCATTTCAGAAAAAAAAGAGAATCTTTGTGAAGATGAAGTAATTGTCATGTTTGATTTTTCTGAAAACTATTCATATGTTTGTCAAAATGCCTCACAAGCATTTCACTTCAACAATGATCAGTGTACTATGTTTCCTGTTATTTACTATTATAAAGAAAATTCTAAATTGAAGCAAGAGTAATGTATTTTTATTAGAGAGTTTGAAACACAATACCGCTGCCGTTTACACTGTACAAACATTATTAATTCCAGAGATTTTAAAAAATGTCAAAAATCTTAAAAGAGTATTATACATGACGGATGGGGCGAAACAGCATTTTAAAAATAAATTTCAGATTGCTAACTTAGTGCATCATAAACATGATTTCAATATTCAAGCAGAATGGCATTACAGTGCGACTGCTCACGGTAAAAGTGCTTATGATGGCATTGGTGCTACTTTCAAAAGAGAGGCATATAAAGCAAGTCTTGTTGCTAAACCACAGGATATAATATTAACATCTCAAGTTCTTTTTAATTGGGCTAAAAAACATTTCAAGAACATAAAGATTTTTTATTTAAAAAAAACTGACCATGAGAAGGTAAAAAGAAAACTTAAGAAGAGATTTGAAACTGCACCGCCTGTACCGCAAATTCTTAAAAATCATGGGTTTATAGTTGTGGACGAGAATAAAGTACTAATCAAAAGGTATTCCAATGATACAAATGGAATACTATGGCAGTTATGAGAACAAAAGTAAAAAATATAGGATAAAAATAAAAAAATATTTCATGAAACATCTATCTACATATACAGACACACATACACATACATGCACACACGTACACACGTGAGAGGCAAGGGAACTCACGTAAATCAAGCAAATGTGAGAGGCAAGGGGACTCACGTAAATCAAGCACCCCGAATGTGAGAGGCAAGGGGACTCACGTAAATCAAGCACCCCGAATGTGAGAGGCAAGGGGACTCACTTAAATCAAGCACCTCGAATGTGAGAGGCAAGGGGACTCACGTAAATCAAGCACCCCGAATGTGAGAGGCAAGGGGACTCACGTAAATCAAGCACCCCGAATGTGAGAGGCAAGGGGACTCACGTAAATCAAGCACCCCGAATGTGAGAGGCAAGGGGACTCACTTAAATCAAACACCTCGAATGTGAGAGGCAAGGGGACTCACGTAAATCAAGCACTCCGAATGTGAGAGGCAAGGGGACTCACGTAAATCAAGCACCCCAAATGTGAGAGGCAAGGGGACTCACTTAAATCAAGCACCTCGAATGTGAGAGGCAAGGGGACTCACGTAAATCAAGCACCCCGAATGTGAGAGGCAAGGGGACTCACGTAAATCAAGCACTCCGAATGTGAGAGGCAAGGGGACTCACGTAAATCAAGCACCCCGAATGTGAGAGGCAAGGGGACTCACGTAAATTAAGCGCCCAAAATGTGAGAGGCAAGGGAACTCACGTAAATCAAGCAAATGTGAGAGGCAAGGGGACTCACGTAAATCAAGCACCCCGAATGTGAGAGGCAAGGGGACTCACGTAAATCAAGCACTCCGAATGTGAGAGGCAAGGGGACTCACGTAAATCAAGCATCCCGAATGTGAGAGGCTAAAGGATTCGCGTAAATCAAGCATTTCAAACATAAGAGTTAAAGTGACTAATATAGATCAACTATCTCAAAAAGAGGAATATAAGTATAGTATAAGTTTCAAAGTAATTTTAAGTAATCTTACTATTATTCTGTGGAGAAAATGTTTTTTAAAGAACAATATTTTCTGTACCGTAGGTTTTTTGTGACGTACTTTTTCAGGACAAGGATAATGAAATGATTCGAAATTTTGTATGCAAATGTCTTGATAGCCAGACCATGTTGAGCAAGGATTTTTACGTGATTCATTTATACACGCACGCGTATGAGCGCGCGTATCCCCCCTCCCCCCACACACACACTCACACACACTCACACACTTACACATAAGGATTAGACCTCTGCTACGTCATATCTTGCACATTTATTCACGTTATTATGTATTTTTTCAAAGGCTTTTTTCATTCTAGCCATGATATTAGGTCTGCCATTTTGAATTTTCCAAAAGGCCAAACGGCATCGAAAAATAGACATTTCAACGAAAATTTTAAGCTCTTTTCGAACATTTTATCTCAAAAATTGAAATGGGCAGCAGGGGTGGCCTTTTTGACGGAGAATGCCCCCTATATATATATATATTAGTATTAACATATTAGAATACATTATTAATAATAATGGTAATTTAAAAACAATGTTTAGATCTCTATAAAAATTATACTAAAAATAATAGAAAACAAAGATAGTAATATAATATAGAAAGGAATTAGAAAAATTATTAGACAAGTTTAATATAAAGAAAAACTGTGTTCTACACATAAATTTTAGGTCTATATAGTTCTATATAGTTCTATATATATATAGTTTAGAAAATTTTAAGTTTTAATATTTATTATTACATATAATTCATTGATTATTAAGTAACTTTAAAATCTAATAATCTACTTTTTAGCATTATTAAATAGTAACAAAAGGTATCGAATCGTTATTTTTTAAATAACAGTAACATTAATGCATTACTTTTAAGGTAATGTTTCCAACTATGTCAATATTTTAATAATAAAATCAAAGTTTTATTTTAGCACTTTTGCAAATTTATTCACAGCAACATACCAAAGTTAAAAAAGTTGTGTATTTACTTTCTTTAATTTTGAATCCTAATTTAATCTCAATTTTGACAAAAATTGACTTATGTTTTTTGTTAAATGATTTATTTAGTTTTTGTTTTGGACATTCAATATAGGTGTAGTAGGTTTTTCAGATTTATTTCAGTAGTTAATTTATTTAATAAACATAAAGATTTAGTAAACATTTATTCATTAGAAGAAGAATAAAGAAAATATATAAAAACGTGTTCAATCTCTGTCAGTTATATCTGATGTCTATATCCGATGATAATATATGTGATATTGATGAAGTAACTCAAGTACTTCAGCTATAAGACCAATGCCTTCTTTTAATCGAATGTAGAGCTTGTATCAAACTTACTAATAAAATTTCTCTGCGATAGTTAAAGAAAGTGGTACAAAAGTAAAATTATTTATTCAAGCTTCCAAGAACATTTTTGAAAAGATGAATGCTGCAAGAATATTGCTATGATTATGTATTCACGGTTGCCATCTTTTGATTACTTTTCTGCCGGAAAATGATTCACTTGTCTGAAATTTCGGAGATCGATCAGTACTATTTAAATTGTTTAAATTTCTAGAGAATATGTAATTAAATATGGCTGCCCAGAGATTCATTCAAATAGCCGGCGTCTATATTTGAAAATTAAAAAGGTGGCTACATTACTTTCTTAAAAAAAAAAAAGAATCAAAACTTAGAATGGTTAACTGGAAAATTTTCATTTGCTGGAGAACCAAAGATTCATTCAAAAAGTTGAAATATCCGGTTGAAAAACGGAAAAATGGCAATTGTGATTATATTGTACATTACTGAAAGATAATTTACTTTTTTAGGTATAAATTGTACACCGCCAGCTATAGAAGATTTTCCACACGATTTGTTTGATGAAGAGCAGAGACAAGGTGGTGCTGTTGTCGTACACGTTATTGTGTCGCTTTATTTATTTATCGCTTTAGCAGTAGTATGCGATAAATTCTTCGTACCTGCTGTAGAAAAAATATGTCACGGTAAGGATTGCATTATATATCTCTATCGTTAACTTTCTACTCTTGCACGTGTTTCGAGCATTAAAAATGTAAACTAAGCACTCAATTTTACTTTTGCATATGTTTGACAAATTTATGACATGAAAAATGCGTAATAAAATTTGAAAATTAAAAATATCGTATTTTGACTCAGAAAAAATATCTTAAACAGTATAGCTTTTTAATCACAAATTTTTTGAAAACCATTTCTTTTCTCAAAAAAAAAATGTCGGGATATTAACCTTTACTAACCATAGTGGAGTCATTCGCATTCAAGCAAAATTTCTCGCATTGTGTACGTTAGTACAGTACATGCTACACGCGCCTATACCTGTTTAAAAAAAAACTTCGTTGGTAGGGGAACTTCGTTAGCAGTTTTTTAATAGGCGCTTTTTAACTGCTGTTATTTCATTAGTTTGGTTGGTGTGAAAAATTTATAGTGCACAACCGACTCCAGCATGATTGGTGAAAGTGTTAAAACTGAAAGTAAATATTTTTTTACTTTTTATATTTTATTTTATTAATATATTTGCACAATATTTGTAGTTTTTTATTTTTTATAAAAATAATTGATTTTGTTATAAAAATACTGCAACTTATGTATATACACTAGGCAACAAAATTATCGCAACACTCATTTATACCAAAATTTTGCACAACTTCAAATTATCATAACTTTGTTAAAAATTATCATACTTAAAAATTTTTTTTTTATTTTAAAGCTTAAAGTCTCTACTTTAAGATGCATTTTGCCAATTTTGAATTTCTGCTTTCCTTGTTCCACGGTTTCTTTAAAAGTAAAGTGTTTTATTTCCAAACATTTGCATAGTTTGACGCACTCCACGGGATGAACTTTTTTTGCAAATGTTACGATAGCCATTGTAAAATTCGAACTTTTCCTTGCAAATTAAAAAACAATTAAATTTGTACGATTTTTTTCGAGGAGTTAGGATGTATCAAAGTAATGTATGCATTTTTGTCAGTTACCGTCAGCATTACCCGGATTTCGATTTGTATCATTGATGAGACGATGTTCTCTAGCTGACGTTAGACAAAATTTTACGAAATCCGCCTGTTTCTAGATAACGAGCCCAAACTTGAGAGACAGAGGATCGATAAACTCTATTCTCCTTGCAACATAACTTTAATTCAATCCTTTTTCTAAAAGAGCAATGATTTGCGCACATTGAATTTTGTTCAAACAAGGCATTGTTTTGACTTTATCGTTTGCTTTTTGAATGATACAGTGAAGAATAAGTTTACGCTTATATAGAGTTTTGGTGTTTACAGTTTATATGGGCATCAATGTAAATCAATACATTTTACAGTTTCTTTGAATCATGCAAAAACTGTAAACCCCAAAACTCCTATATAAGCGTAATTTCATTCTTCATTGTATCATTCAAAAGCAAACAATGAAGTCGTAACAATGCATTTGAATAAAATTCAATGTAAGCAAATTATTGCTCTTTTAGAAGAAAGATTAAATCAAAATTATATTGCAAGAAGAATAGGTTCATTGATCCTCTATATCTCGAGTTTGAGTTCGTTATTCATAAACAGGCAGATATCGTTGAATTTCGTATAACATCAACTAGAGAAGATCGCCTCATCAATGAGACAAATCGAAATCCAAGTAATGCTGGTGATAAGTGATAAAAATGCATACATAACTTTGATACATCCTAACTCCTCGAAAAAATCGTAAAAATTTGATTTTTTTTTAATTTGCAGGGAAAACTCCATATTTTACGATGGCTATCGTGATATTTGCGAAAAAAATTTATCCTATTCCGTGGAGTGCGTCAAACTATGCAAATGTTTAAAAACAAAACACGCCCTTACTTAAAAAAAAAAACGGTAGAAGAAGAAAAACAGAAATTTAAAATTAACTAAATGCACCTTAATGTAGAGACTTTAAGCTTTAAAATAAAAAAATTTTTAAGTACGATAATTTTTAACGAAGTTATGCTAATTTAAAGTTGTGCGAAATTTTGGTATATATGAGTGTTGCGATAATTTTGTTGCCTAATGTATATTGACCAAAATATTTCATTAACATTTTTTTAATCTCACATTCAATCTAGACGTTACTAAAAGCTATAAAGTTCTTCTATGTCTCCAGCTAGAATGTCAGTCCTAGTCCAATGTTAGTACTGGGTCTTATATATGGACTTAAGTTTGATTGATATATACTATAACTGTTAATTTATGCTGGAACCGGTAAAGTTCAAATTCAAACTTTGAGGTTTTTTACATCTTACAGGGAAAGTAACAAAAGTGTCCGCCTTAGATTTAAACAAGCTTTTAATATGTTGTAGTACAGATAAAAATAAAGGACACGTATTTTTTATACGTGCCCAATCTCAATTTTAGGAGTGAAACATCCCTTTAAAGAAAATCGGTTTTTTTCTTTCGTAGCGTATATTGTCGAAACTATAAGAGATATGTTTTAAATGAAAGTTGAAGAGTACTTTATAACGGCGGAAAAATTTTTTAAATATTTAACACTTTTTCCCACGACTTACCTATTTTTTCAAAATTTTTATTTCTCTTTATAAGCAAAATAAAGCTTACTTCATTGTGAATTCAATGGTATATGACAAAGTTATGTTGCGACATTTCAATAATAACTAAAAATCACTCGATAACGCATGGTACGCGCATCCGTCCGTGTATTACGGAAGTGATTCCCTCCAATTTCAAAGTGCCTTTAATATGTTGTACACCCAAGGACTTTGATTCTGTCCATGGGAAAATTTTCCAAACTGAGAAGTCGCTATCTTTCTACATACTTACAGTTCATGATTAACGTAACGACCAATAAGCTTTAATTGTTTCATTAATCATGAACTGCGAGTATGTAGAAAGTGGTGACTTCTCAGTTTGGAAAATTTTCCCATGAACAGAATCAAAGTCCTTGGGTGTACAGATAAAAATACGAGACACGTATTTTTTTATAAGTGCACTTTTAAGAGTAAAACACCTTTGAAGAAAATTGGTTTTCCTTTTTAAACGTGCATTATCAAAACTATAAGAAATAGAGAAAAATGTTCTAAATGAAAGTTGAATGGCTGCAAGAATACTTTATAACAGTAATAAAAAAAAATTTTTTTTCAATTTTTTTAATACTTTTTTTCACCATTTATTTATTTTTTCAAAATTTTTATTTCTTTTTATAAGCAAAATAAAGCTCATTTTATTACGAATTCAATAGTATATAATAATTATGTTACGATATTTCCATTTTCCAAAAATAATTAAAAACCACTCCTTAACGCATGGTACCGCCTACCCATCCGTGCGTTCAATATTACTTCACAATAAAACGAATCTCTTTTATATGACGTTGACTACGCAAAAGAGCATGAAGACAAATCAATACAATATAATAAATGTTGAAATAAGAATTTTATAATAATAATAATAGTAATAATAAAATAATAGTGACTTTTTTAAATCGCTAAAATTAATCAAATTTCTTTGATAATATGTCACAATATATACGGAAAACAAATTATGAATAAAGAATTTATTATTTATTCATAACTTGTTTTTAATTGCAAATATTTCTCTTGGTTATTTCAAAATAAAATGACATCAGACTGAAGAATAACAATTACGGTGTTGTAAGACATTAATTTTTTGTGTACAAAATAATAAATATAATTAATATAAGTTAAACATTTATTTACTTGTCTACATGATTCGACTAGAACATTTGTTCTCTTTAGCATTTTACAGACAAGGAGACTTGGTTTACAAAAAATTATTCCTCACACTTTCCATACCTTTGTTATCTAATGTCATTGTTATCTAGTTCATCAACTAACAAAAGAACTAACATAAAATTTAAAAATTAGTTTGAAGTTTCACCTTTTATACTGCATTTATACAATTAAATTTATGTGTTTATTATATACTAAAATTTGATTAGTGTAAAAATATGCATAACGACGCCATTTGGCGCATGCACTTAGGATCATCTCTTATCTTAAAATTTAATTTTTACGTCTCGGAGTCTCGGCAGTATTAAACTTAATATGTATACGTTCAAGGTTACATCAATGTTTTTCTCGATATGTGCAATTTTATGATATTTACGCAGACTGTCTTCGAAATGTTTTTGTCATGTCCTATTATGAAAAAATAAGAGAAAAGCATGATGCGTGAAGTATTGAATACACGTACCATATGTTTATAGAAAGATTTCTAATTATTTTTGGAAAATGGAAATGTTGCAACATAATTTTATCATGCACCATTGAATTTGTAATAAAATAAGCTTTATTTTGCTTATAAAAAGAAATAAAACTATTGAAAAAAATAGGTAGATGATGGGAAAAAGTATTTAAAAAAATTTTAATTTTTTTTATCATTATTATAAAATACTCTTGCAACCAATCAACTTTCATTCAGAACAATTTTCTCTATCTCTTATAGTTTCGACGGGAAAGCATCTATTTGAACACAGTACAATTGGACACAACCAATCACAGTGACTGGTGCCTAGTAATTTTCTTCTGTTCATGCGCTGTGAATGGTTGGGTCCAATTGTACTATGTACAAATGGATGCTTCTTCTTTCGACGATACAATCTTCAAAAGAAAAATACCGGGTAATTATTTATTATAGGGACCCAGTTCTAATCATGTTGACGTTGATATATGTTATAAAGGCAAGGATACTGACCAACTTTTCCTTATAAATTAATTAGCGCTCTCCTACAGATTTCGAGATATACTTAGAGAAAAAAAAACAGTTTTTCTTAATTATTTAAGAAAAAATTTATTTTACAAAAAATGAAGGTTGTGATAAGTTTTACACATAAGGTTCTATACATACTTTACCTAATTCCAATACTTTAGGAGTTATAATCAAAAACCATTTTAAAAAACTTTGACAAATTCAAATTTTCACATGTACAGACAACGCGTAGATAGGGGTGGGACTCCGCCCCTCCCCCTGCATCCCCACTTCGTACTTTTTCTAACCAAATCCAACTCTATTTTAGTTACAATTTGGTCATAATTTCAAATCTAATATCGCAACTTAATCAATTGCATATCTTTGGTCAAATTACAACTAAAATAGGGTTAGGTTAGGTTAGGTTAGGTTAGAAAAAATACTGAGAAAGGTGCAAGGGGAGAGGCGGAACTCCTCTCCCGTCCACGCATTCTCTGTATCATTTGGGTTTTCTACTTTTCACGCAAAATGAACTCTTCAAGTGTGTAGTACATAAACATTCTCTCCCGCACTCCCCCTCTGTGTATGTATACGCGTGCGTGCGTGCGCGCGTGCGCGTGTGTGTGCGTGCGTGCGCGCGTGCGCGTGTGTGTGCGTGCGTGCGCGCGCGCGTGTGTGTGTGTAGTTATTACTGAAAACAAATTATTAATAAAAATTGTAAAACTTATTTTTTTTACAGTTTTTTTTATTATAACGACTAAAGTATTGAAGTTAGGTAAAATATGTATATGACCTTTTTTGTAGTGCTTATCACAAGCTCCATTTTTTGTTTGAATTTTTTTTTGTAAAATGAATATTTTCTGAAATAATTTAGAAAAATTTTTTTCTTTTTTTATGTATATTTTAAAAATTATACAAGAACGCCAATTAATTTATAAGGAAAAGTTGTTCAGTATCCTTGCCTCTATAATATATGTCAAGCTCAACATGATTGAAGCTGGGTCCTCTATAATAAATAATTACCAAAAATTGAGTTTTTTTCAAAAGAGTGTTGCACCCCCTAAAATTGAAATTGGATACGAATAAAAAAATATACGTCTCTTATTTTTATCTGTACTACAATATATTGAAAGTTCGTTTAAATCTGAGACGGACACTTTGGTGACTTTCCTTGTTAGTATCTATATGTATGTATGTTTATTAAATTAATCCTTTCAGAGTTATAATTTTTTTACGTTTACTAAAAAAATACAAATTGCAAATATTATTAAAATTTAAACAAAGTACAATTGTAAAAAATACCTTTTTTTACCAACTAAAGTAGTTCTTATCACCTTGAAAACTTTGACCGATACGTGAAAATGTAATATAAATAATCAAAGTGGATATTAATCGGTCACAACTAGATCTTAATGTTTTTACATGTAAAAGATAAAAGATTGTAAAAGTAAATCAAGATTGACGTTGCATTTTAGCACTCTCGATGTCAAAAGACGTAGCTGGCGCGACGTTTATGGCGGCGGCAACGTCGGCCCCAGAACTATTCGTAAATGCCATCGGAACATTCATCACGGAAGGTGACATTGGCGTTGGGACGATAGTAGGTTCCGCAGTATTCAACATCCTAGCTGTTCCAGCCTGTTGCGGCATTGGTGCAGGAATGGTAGGTTGCAAAAGTGTCCCATAGTTTTTTATAGAAAAATCTAACGAATGCGAAGTAGAAAGCACAAACAAATTTAGCTACGGTTCGGAACAGTAACAACAACATCAATAATAATAATGATGATGATGATGACGATAACGATGACAATAACGATAATGGTAGTAGCAGTAGCAGTAGCAGTAGACGTAGTAATAGTAATAGTAGCTACTTCATTGAGTGCATCAGTTTACAAATAAATAGGTAATAAGATACACAGGGTGATTCAGAACGACCTATGTGTCCCTGTAAAGCCGTGTTCTTGGATAAATTCTGAAACGATTTTTTCTGTACGAAAATTTTATCCGACTCTTACTTTTTAAATAATAAGACGATAAACTTAGCGAATCACGGGCCGTATACACATAGTAGATAAAAGCGGCGCAACTCAGCGTCCGACGCGAGCGCTTACCCGGATGAGTTGCGCCGCCTTTGTCTACTATGTGTACACGGCCCGTGATTCGCTAAGTTTATTGTCTTCTTATTCAAAAAGTAAGAGTTGGATAAAATTTTCGTACAGGAAAAATCGTCTCAGAATTTATCCAAGAACACGTCTTTACAGGGACACATGGGTCGTACTGAATCACCCTGTATATACAGACAAGAAATTTATGGAGATATCAAGTGCACGCAATAGGTGGGGCAGCAGTTGGAAAATTGATTTAAAGCCATATCTGAGCATTATAAATATGCAATAATTAGTAGAACAAAAGTAAATTACATGAAAGAAACCTAGAAATAAACAATACTTAATAAAGAAAATAAACAAAAAATTCAAGCCAAATCATAGCATAAAAGAAAAATAAAATTTTTCTACATAATTTTTCTACACTAGGCAACAAAATTATCGCAACACTTATTTATACAAAATTTTGCACAACTTCAAATATTTATAACTTCGTTACAAATTATTGTACTTAAAAGTTTTTTCTCATTTTAAAGCTTAAAGTAGAAACTTTAAGATGCATTTGGTCAATTTTAAATTTTTGCTTTCCTCTTTTCGCTGTTTCTTTAAAAGCAAAGATGTGTTTTGTTTCCAAACATTTGCATAGTTTGACGCATTCCACGGGTAGGATAAATTTTTTTTTGCAAATATCACGATAGCCATCGTAAAATTTGAAGTTTTCCCTGCAAATTGAAAAAAAATCAGGATTGTATGATTTTTTTCGAGAAGTTAGGATGTATCAAAGTTATGTATGCATTTTTGTTAGTTACCGCTAGCAATTACCCGGATTTTGATTTGTCTTATTGATGATAAAATGATTTTCTCTAGCTGATGTTATTCGTTTTTGATTTTATGGAAATCAATGTAAATTGCTATATTTCACAGCGTTTCTCTGAATCATGCAAAAACTGTAAACATCAAAATTCTATATAAGCGTAAATTTTTTCTTTACTGTATTTATTTAAGAAGCAAACGATAAAGTCGTAACAATGCCTAGTTTGAACAAAATTCAATGTGGGCAAATCATTACTCTTTTGGAAGGATTGAATCAAAGATATGTTGCAAGGAGAATAGGTGTTCATCGATCCTCTATCTCTCGAATTTGGGCTCGTTATCAAGAAACAGGCGGATTTTATCGAAGAAGAGGACAAGGTTAAAAACGAATAACGTCAGCTAGAGAAGATCGCTTCATCATCAATGAGACAAATCAAAATTCGGGTAATGCAGGCGGTAACTGACAAAAATGCAACATAACTTTGATACATCCTAACCCCTTGAAAAGAAATCGTACAAACCTGATTTTTTTTTTAATTTACAGAGAAAGCTCCAAATTTAACGATGGCTATCGTGACATTTGCAAAAAAAATTTATCCTACCCCATGGAGTGCGTCAAACTATGCAAATGTTTAGAAACAAAACACGTCCTTACTTTTAAAGAAACAGAAAGAGGAAAGCAGAAATTCATAATTGACCAAATGTATCTTAAAGTAGAAATTTTAAAATGAAAAAAAAACTTTCAAGTATATTTTTTCACAATAATTTTTAATGAAATTATGATTATTTAAAGTTGTGTAAAATTTTGGTATAAATGAGTGTTGCGATAATTTTGTTGTTTAGTATATATGGCAAATAAATTATTGGGTGTATACAACTCAGTTCGGTCCGTTTTCAAAAGATGGCTCTAAGTGCAATAAATAATTGACGGCGACAGCTGATTTTTGCTGTATCGTGAACTGTCAACATCTGTCAACCAAATATTGTTTACAAGCCTTTAAGTTTTGTACAACAAGTTTAATTTTTACTGCGTTGAAAATGTCGAGTTTCGTTCCAAATAAGCACCATTTGCGGGAAGTTTTGATTTTCTGTTTTAATTGGAAGAAATGCAGCATGAAGCTCATCGAATGCTTGTGGAAGTGTATGGTGAATCTGCACCATCGGATAAATCTTGCAGAGAATGGTTTTGACGTTTTTAAAGTGGTAATTTTAATGTTGAAAACAAAGAGCGTTTGGGTCAACCAAAAAAGTTTGAAGATGAATTAGAAAAATTACTCAATCAAGATTTGTGTCAAACGCAAGAAGAGCTTGCAAAAATATTGGAAGTTACTCAACAAGCTATTTCAAAACAACTCAAAGCCGCGGATACATCCAAAAGCAAGAAAATTGGGTCTCATACAAATTGAAACCGAGAGATATCGGACGACGATTCTGCAATGTTGCTCGAATGGTACAAAAAGGAATTTTTTCTGCATTGAATCATTACCGGGGACAAAAAATGGATTCACTACGACAAACCAAAACGTAAAAAATTGTATGTAAAGCCCGGCCAACCGGAAACATCAACACCGAAGCCGAATATCCATGGTGCCAATGTAAATCTCTGTATTTGAGATTAAAAGAGTGTGATCCGCTATGAGCTGCTAAAACCTGATCAAACCTCACGGGAGACTACAGGCAACAATTAATCCATTTAAAGCGAGCTATAGCCGAAAAACGTCCAGAATATGCGACCAAATACGAGTCCATAATCTTTCACCATGACAACGCTTGGCCTCATGTTACTGTTCAGGTAAACTATTTGGAAAATAGCGAATGGGAAGTTCTGGTTCACCCGCTTTATAGCCCAGTCCTTGCCCCTTCCGACTACCATTTATTTCGATCAATGCAGAACGCTTTGACTGGAATACGCTTTACTTCAGAACAGAATGTCAAAAATTGGCTTAATTCATTAGTGGCTTCAAAAAATGAAGGCTTCTTCAGCGACGGAATCCATAAATTGCTAAAAAGATGGAAAAAAGTAATGGCTAGCGATGGACAATACTTTGAATGGACAATACCTTGAAAGCTAATAATTCATTTTATCAAATAAATGCGTTTTTCAAACAAACAAACGGACCAAATTAAGTTGTACACTCAATACAACAAATAACATATCAGAAAATTATATCAATTAAAAGCGAGTACAATAATTTAAATAAAATATATAAATATAAATCGGAATAAATAATAAAAATTATAAAAGTAAACAAAATAGGAATAAATATAATATGAATAAACTGATGTAAGCAAGTCAATTATAACAAATAGGAATACATCGACAGCTTCAACCGAAACTCAAATATAGGTTGGTATTCATAGTTAATTCTTATTTCAAGACTGTCTTAAGTAATCTTAAGATACTAATACAGCTCTCTGACAGTACATACTAGTCATAAAGTGCTTATCTGCGGGAAAAGAATTGAAAAGTTTATCCGCCATATACGAGAGGGCACCCGTATTTTATATAACACTCACAATGTATAAAATATTTTTTGAATGAAAATAAATTTGAATTTAATAGTACGCACGAATGTACTAACGAGTGTGCACCGCGCACACACACACGCACGCGCGCACGCACACGAATATTCGGCAATCTGACATGTAACAATGCAAAGCTAAGATTATTATGTAATATATAAAATAATCGAATTATTTACAATAATTATCTGAAATGTAAAATATGTGATAAATGTAAATTATTTGAAATTGATGATAAAATATTATTTATTATTATTAGTAAAAATACGAAAGTTTTTTTTAATTATTTTGAAAATAATAAAAGGTCTAAACATACTATTATTCAAACAATCTAAAACGTTTATCTTTTTATTATCCTAAATTTTTTCATGTATTGTAAAAAATAGAAAAAAATAAATACAAAAAATATTAAATTAGAAAGATATTCGACTGTTCATGTAACAAACAAATCTAAATAAGAACGCCTTTACGGTTGTAGCTGGATCTTGGTGCTTTTGTATTTACTTATGTGATTTTATATGCTTTTTTAGATTCAACACAAACTGCGGGCCGTTACTTTTGGTCGTAACACAGCTATAATCGAACAAGAGTCAGTAATAACACATTTATTATTAAATTAAAATTAATTTAATGATACACGATGCTCACTAGCATCAAATATTAACTCTCTCCTCCCTGAAAAAACTATAAAGAATTTATTTCGATTATAGCTGTGTTACGACCAAAAGTAACGGCGCACAGTTTGTGTTGAATCTAAGAAAGTATATAAAATTAACGAGTAAATACAAAAGCACCAAGATCCAGTTATGACCGTGAAGGCATTCTTATTTAGATTTGTATGTTACAAAAAATATTATTTTGAAAAATATATTTCTTTAAAAATTTTATCAAAATGTAAACTCTAACCTAGATAAACTCTAACCTAGAACCTATATAACTTGTATAATGGAATCGAATTGCGAAAGGAACAAATACATGCTTTATGAGCGTCGCCATGTTACTCACGAGCTTCGCCTGGCTCCCCCTCGGGATCGGTAGTACCACTAGCAATCCTGTGGGCGCGCTTGCAGCGCCAAATGTTGCCCCACAACTTGATTTTTTAACCGTTTTAACGTTAATTTTTATAGTATTTAATCTCAGACAGCACATAGTCCGGAAATTGCAAACTACGGACTTAAAAATAAGTGTATTAAGTTATAGTGTTAAGAAATCATATCGTAAAACTGGTAATTTTGGTACTGGTGAGATACTATCATACAACAACACTTTTTGAATTTTTTCAAAAAATTTTTTATTTTTAGAAAAAAAAATCGAAAAAGAGGGTCAGTAAAATTGGCCCATTTCTTGGACCTTGAATTTCAAACTTTTCTTTAGGCCAAATAATATTATGTAATGGAACATTAATCCCAGAAAAATTTGAACATGAGCACAAGCGCGGTTCCGGAGATATAAAGGATTGAAAGTGATGGTTTCTCATAACACAGGGCGCCGTTTTTAGACTTTTTTTCTGTTGTTTGAATAAAAGTTACCATTTCCCATTGTATTTTTGCGCGCTGAACACAAATCTGGTAAGCAAATTGCTCTATCACGTCAGGTTTCTTAGAAAAATGTCAAAAATGATTATTTTTACCTCATCATGGCGTTAAAAGAAATCTACTTCTATCTATCTAAAAAAAAATATATATATATATAACAAAGTAAAATATTGTGTCTTATGGATTTTTATCCTGGATTGAAATAGGACCTTAGTTTTCCTCTAGTATGAAAACTCCCCGAGATAGATGAAGTTGAAGTGACACGTGACACCGTCTTTCACGGATTGAGATGCTTTTCTACTGAGTTTCCTTGCCTCTCACTATGCTGGATTGTTTTATGAATCGTGATAGATACATTGCATATTTCAGGATTGGGTATTTGTATCCCTTGACATTGAACAAATTCAAGGAACCATACAATTGTCATTACATAACTGCAACAAACTGCAGTCCGAGCACCACTTTGACAAGTACAATAGTACTTACGAATAGAATCTTGTCCAATTTTTGTTTTATCTATCAAAATAAAAATGTAGTGGTACTGACCACCACGGTAACGAGATTTTATATGCGCCTTAAGGGGTAACACCACCTTTGAGGCCCTAAAATGATATCTAAGTTTGGGAATTTATTGTCGGCAAATGAACGACTTTATATAGGACTTTATAAAGCCCTCTAAAAGCTTAGAGGGCTTTGTTATACATATATTGACAAGTAAAAAAATATTTTTTAATTTTCTTTTATGCACAAAATGGCAGTGTACTAGCCCATTTACGAAATTGTCTTTTCTTAAAGATGAATTTTTGCTTGCAAGTTTTCTGCGACATGATTTATGTTGGAACCAAACATAAAAAGTCTTCATGATCTACATATTCAAAACTAAGGAAGTACGTAGGGATTTTTAAAAATATTAGTTTTTATCAAAATGGCAGCTATTTATAGAAAAAAGTGGATTTGTCACCCAAAAATTTGTTTAAAAAATGCTGATTACAAAAAGAGTTTTCAACATATCGCAAAAAGCCTACGTACTTCCCTGTAGAATAGTTACAAGAAGATTGTGTTAAAATTTCAAGTCAATCGGATAAAAATTGTAAGAGTAACCTTGCACGCAAATTTGAAAAACTGTGTTTTGAGAAAAACGCGTTTAAAGTTTTGATAACTGATTTTTTGTATATAAAGTTAAAAATTTTTAATTTATCTCTAATCTGCAATGCCTGCCCCATAAAGCTGTCCTTCCACAAGTTCAGTAGCCTCATTATATTTCTTTCTCGTTGCTAATAATGATATTCTAGTTTCTTTTGCTTCTTAGGTGAGACTGCGCTCGGCAAGTACGACGCGCTGCGCATCCAATTTTTGGCAATAATAATGACAAATAGTACCCACTATGAGGTTTTAAACTTGCAAAATTTTTATTAAACTGTTATAGCCATCATTATAATAACAAACAACCAAGTTTGTTGCATAAACACAGAAAAGCTAATGGCGTCGCATAAACACAGAAACTGACGCTTTCAAAACTATTTACTAATATAGTACAAGTAATAACATATATATTGTGTTAGATAAAGGTCTATTTTTGGTATATAAATAAGGCCCAAATAACTACGAAGCATAGAGAAGACGGGGCCGATCCAAATCGCTTGCAGCTGCTCGGTAGGCGCATAGAGACGATTCATTTAATCAGCTCAAACACTATAATACAGTTTGAATTTTGTTCTAAAACTACTTACAGCATATTTTTATAAGTATAAACTAATGATTTAAGCAAAAAAAAATCGATTTTTTCAAATCTCAAAGGTGGTGTTACCCCTTAATCAATGTAGGTTTTTCAACTGAGATGTTATACTCGTACTTCTCATAGTTCAAAGCTGCTGACGGGTGATTCGATCTTGGATTAAACTTTTGTACCAAGAATATTCCTTTTTTCTGCATAGTATAAAATCGCATTGCATATTTGATAAGGTCCAAGACTCAAGTTGTACAAATCATCTATCAAAAGTTCAGGAAATCCAATGAGTCGATTATTTTCTTCGTTATCGAGTAATGTATACTCGACTCTAAAAAATGGTGCTCTCAGTTGAGGAAGATTGAATTCTTGGACAATAATTTGCAAACAATTAGGAACGTTAAGTCGAGAGTTCAGAGTCCGTGCTGTGCCTTCATGCATGATATTACTCAGAATTGGTTTATGGAATAAATTCAAGAGGGCAAAAGTAATATAGAGACAATCGAGATCGTGTTTGAGAGTTTTATTATCTGCTGGCAAAGAGAAAATCTTGAATTTACTCTTGAGACGACCAAAGATTTGCTCTATCACCCAGCGACATTTGGTTACACCTTGAAGCATTTGCTTCTGCGGTCCTTGAAGCATTTGCTTCTGCGGTATTGAGTTTACAGAAAGGTCTTCTGAGTTGTGAGGCTCCAAAGTTACGTTTTACTGTAACTTTCAAGCGTCATAACTGGGAAAATCTTTAACAAAAATAAACTTATTTAAAGTGTTTTGGAAAGCTCTCGAAATCGACTACAAGAAAATGCAATAAAAAAATATAGAATGTTAGGGAAGTACTGATACCCTTAAATTAGGGAACTATCGATACTCTAACATTGTATCTCTTATTTCTGCATATTTTTGTAGTTTATTTCGAATTTTTTCCAAAGCACTACAAAAAAGTTTATTTTTGTTAAATACTTTCCGAGTTGTGACGCTTAAAAGTTACAGTACACCGTAGCTTTCACTCACAACTCAAAAAGTACTCAACGAAAATAATAACTTTCTTGTAGTGTTTTGAAAAGGTCTCAAAATAAACTATAAGAATATGTAATAAAAAGTAGGTAGTTCCATTAAAAAAATTGGAGGTATCCTTCACGTGACCTTCAAGCAACTATTCAAGGTCAAATTAATGACACCATCTTATGACCCCCTTGAAACAATACAACTTTTGTCTGAAACATTTTCTTGTAAAATACAAGGAAACGAAAATATTTGGGGTGATAGATTCAAATGGTTCACCCTGTATATATTTTAGATAGAAACAGATTTTTTTTATTTCCATGATGAGGTAAAAATGATCATTTTTGACACTTTTCTAAAAAATCTGACGTAATAGAGCAATTTGCTTACCAGATTCGTGTTTAGCGCGCAAAAATACAATAAAAAATAGTAACTTTTATTCAAACAACAGAAAAAAAGTCTAAAAACGGCGCCCTGTGTTATGAAAAACCATCACTTTCAACCCTTTACATCTCCGGAACCGCGCTTATGCTCATCTTCAAATTTTTCTGGGATTAATGTTCCATTATATAGTACTATTTGGCATAAAGAAAAGTTTGAAATTTGAAGTCCAAGAAATAGGCTAAAAAACAGGTCTTTTTACTCACCCTCTTTGTAGAAAAATTGAAAAAACGGGTTTTTTTCCCGAGTTTTTAAAACTATAAATAAAATTACTTTTACAACAAATTAATTATAAAATTGTTAAAAATTATTAAATTTGAAGTATTTGAATTAAAATAAATAAAAACATAAAATAGAAACTATTCTTCTTTTATTGCACATTGTGTGTGCGTGCGTGTTTTTAACAGCTTGGTTGTACAGCAAAATAAAAATTCCAGAACATAGATCCGTGTTCGTTTTTAACTCGCCATTTTAACTGTATGCCTTTCTACTTTTGTTGCCAACCTATGTATCTTACGGAACTAAAACTAAACTCATAAATTTTATAAATCAATGAAACTGCAACGTTTAAATAGATATTACACTTAAATTCCTACAAGATCTGTTATGATCATATGATACTAGAGAGATATTTAACCGATACATGTACCTAACATACAAATTGAAATAAGAAGACTTATTCGGTCATAGCTAGATCTTACAATTATGATCTTACGTGCTTTATATATACGAGGTATGATCAAAAAGTAAGGTGACTTTTTGAATTTCGCGCGCTCTGTACACTTTAATTTCAAATCTTTTTTTTTTTTGTGTTGGTACACTCGTCACGATCATATGTGCACAGTTTTGACTATATAGCATGTGTTGTTTTTATGTGAGAGGCATAAAGGTTAGACTCGTGTTTGCGTGCTCGGCGATTTTTTGCTGTTGAAAATAATGGAGCAGAGAGTTTGTATTAATTTTTGTGTAAAAAATGGTATTAAGTGTTCAAAAACTCTTGAAATGTTGACAGTTGCGTACGGTGAGTCAACTTTGAGCAAAAAAAAACGTTTATGGTATAAGTTATTCCAAGAGGGCCGAGAAAATGTTAACGATGAACCTCGCTCTGGACGCCCCAGCACGTCAAAAACCGACGAAAATGTTCAGGAAGTGAAAGAAATTGTGTTAAAAAATCGTCGAATCACGATTAGAGAAATAGCTGATGATTTTAACATATCGTTTGGCTCATGCCAATCAATTTTAAAGGATGTTTTGGGTATGACACGTGTGTCAGCGAAATTCGTTCCAAAACTGCTTAATTTTGATCAGAAGCAGCGTCGCATGAACATCGCCCAAGACATGTTGAACGACGTCAATGATGATCCTGATCTGCTCAAAAGGGTTATAACTGGTGACGAAACATGGGTATATAGTTATGACGTCGAAACCAAAGCCCAATCATCCCAGTGGAAGAGCCCAAGAGAGCCAAGACCGAAAAAGGCACGCCAAGTTCGTTCGAATGTGAAGATTTTGCTCACAATTTTCTTTGATTACCATGACGTTGTGCGTCAAGAATTCCTACCACAAGGTCGTACGGTAAACAAGGAGTATTACCTTGAGGTTATGCGGCGTTTACGTGAATCAATAAGAAAAAAACGTCCGGAAGTGTGGAAAGAAAATTCATGGATTCTGAACCATGATAATGCATCTGCGCACACGTCGTTACTAGTGAGTACTTTTTTGGCCAAAAACAATACTATCATCATGCCTCAGCCACAGTATTCACCAGACTTGGCCCCCTGCGACTTTTTCCTCTTTCCAAAATTGAAAAGGCCTATGAAAAGACGAAGATTTGCGACGATTTAGGAGATTAAGGCTGCATCGCTGGAGGAGCTCAAGGCAATACCCAAAAGTGCATTTCAGAAATGTTTTGACGACTGGAAAAAGCGCTGGCACAAATGCATTGTATCAGAGGGGGATTATTTTGAAGGGGATAACATAATTTTGGATGAATAAATGAATATTTTTTTATAAAAATGAAAAGTCACCTTACTTTTTGATCACACCTCGTACGTGTGATTTTATATACTTTCTCGGACTCAACCAAACTGCGCGCCGTTACTTTCGGTCATATAACACAGTTATGATCGAATAAGAGTTAGTAATATCACTTTTTATTGAATTAAAATTAATTTAATAATACTTGATGCTTACTAGCATCTATATTAACCCTTTCCCCCCCCCTGAAAAAACTGTAAAGAATTTATTGCGAAATTTTTTTTTTTTTTTTGTAACGGAGGGGAGAGAGGGGAGATGCGTTACCGCATACCCCAAGCCCCTAAAACCCCTTCGAATGTCCTGCACTAGTCCTTACGGGGGGAGCTCCGGGAACGCGTGCAGCATACTTCCGGAGCCCCCCCGACCCAGGGTTCGAACCTGGAACCTCCCGAACCATGGTCGAGTTGACTAAGACACCCGGTACGGGTGTCTTAGCCAACTCGACCACTGAGGCTGTGGTAATATTTCTCGCAATAATTAACTTAAGAAAAATGTTTTTTAAATGTCATAAAAACATTTTTTAAACATTTAAAGAAAACGTTTATTAAACGTGAAAAAATTTTTTTTAACGAAGCATAAATGAGCAAAACAATATTAAAAAAAAAAAAACATTTTAAAAACTTTTACAATAAAAAAATTTTTTAAAAACGTAAAAATTCACGGATGTACGTCCCTTTTTACATTAAACAAATCTTTTTTTAATATTGAGATTTTATCTTAAGAATTTTTTTTGGAAATTTCCACGCAGTCACCCATCCAAGTCGCGACCTCGGTGAACGTTGTTTGACATCTGCGACCGCTGCGAAACTGATCCCTCGTAATGATCTGTAAACATTTTGTGCTAATACATGTGCATCACTGATAGATCTGGTCAATATATGTTATCGAAAAGACAAAATATATATAATTAAAGTATATTATTTATAATATGCTTTAATTATATATATTTTGTCTTTTCGATAACATACTTAATAAATATATATAATTAAGTTAATTTTTTACTGATTTCCATAGATGATATTAAAACACTTTTTAAACGAATTTTAAATCCAATAATAATTGAAAAATGAATAGCTTATATGTTAAATTAATAATAAATAAAGATATTTTTAAAAAGATGCAAAATAAGTAAAAAAATTAATATTAAATAAACATTAAATAAATATTAAATAAACATTTAAAAAATGCTTATTAAAATTATTTTTTCAATTAAATAATTCATGAAAAAAATAAATACTTAAACAATATTAAATAAACGTTTACAAAACGTTTATTTAAAAAAATAAAATAAATATTAAATTAATATTTAATAGATATTAATCTTTTAAAAAATGTTTTAACAAATGAAAAATTATTGTGAAGTAAATATTAAATTAAAGTTGAATAAATGTTAAATTAATGTTTTTAAAAAAATGTTTTTTAAATAAAAAATTAATGTGAAATAGATATTAAATTAAAGTTAAATAAATGTTAAATTAATGTTTTTAAAAAATGTTTTTTCAAATGAAAAATTAATGTGAAATAAATGTTAAATTAATGTTGAATAAATGTTAAATTAATGTTTTTAAAAAATGTTTTTTAAATAAGAAATTAATGTAAAATAAATATTAAATAAACATTAAATGAACATTAAATAAATGTTAAATAAATATTTCCCCAAATCATTATTTTAAATATTTAATTAATGTTAAATAAATGTTAAATAAACGTTAAATAAATATTAAATAAATATTTTTTCTAAATCATTATTTTAGATATTTAATTAATATTTAATAAATGTTTAATAAATATTTTTGTTATAATGAATTGTACAATGAAAAATTAATATTAAATAAATATTAAAAAAACATTTAAACAATATTGTGTGCTGATTGGGGACCAATAAGTTCTAGTCGTTACATTAATCATGAACTGCGAGTATGTAGAAAGATGATGACTTCTCAGTTTGGAAAATTTTTTATGGGACAGAATCAATTACCGTGGGTGTACTTCATAAAAAATAAACATTCAAAAAATATTAAAAAAATATTAAGTATACGTTATATGAATATTTTACTGAAATCATTTTCTCAAGTGAATAATTAAAAGCAAATTTACATCATGTTAAATAAACGTTAAAAAATGTTTTCTAAAGTTATTTTTTAATGAATAATTAACAACAAATAAATATTTTACAAAATATTAAATAAACGTTAAAAAATGTTAAATAAAATTCTGAAATAAATAATTTATAAAAAATAAAATCTTGAAAAATATTTCTCCTATCTTTCTCTATCTGAAAAAGTGCATGTTATTGTAAATCGATAATTGTATCTTTCAAAGTTTATTGTTGACGTTTTTCCGTAATGCTGATTTTGGTTCTCCCGCGCTACACACTGAGCTACTGTCATCGCAGAGATTGCATTTTGACGTTATGTATATCAAAGGTTAATAATAAATTTATAATTTAAAACTTAAATAATATCGAAAATTGTGTAACGCGCGCTTGTTTTCCTAGTACTTTTAAAGAACAAAGTATTGAACAAATATTAAATAAACGTTATGCAAATGTTTACTGAAATAATTTTGTATAATGAAAAATTAATGGGGAATAAATGTTTACATAATGTTAAATAAAAATTTTAAAAATGTTAACTGAAATTATTTCGTTAAATAAATAATTAATGAAAACTGAATATTAATCAAACGTTAAATAAACATTTAAAAAACGTTAACTGAAATCATTTTCTCTAATCTACAATTAATGGCGAATAAATGTTTACATAATATTATATAAACATTTAAAAAATGTTTTGTAAAATTGTTATCTCAAATGAATTATTAATGCCAAATAAATATTTATAAAACGTTAAATAAACGTTTAAAAAATGTTAACTGAAATCATTTTCTCTAATTTACAATTAATGGCAAATAAATGTTTACATAATATTAAATAAACATTTAAAAAATATTTTGTAAAATTGTTATCTCAAATGAATTATTAATGACAAATGAATATTTATAAAACGTTAAATAAACGTTTAAAAAATGTCAACTGAAATCATTTTCTCTAATTTACAATTAATGACAAATAAATGTTTACATATTATTAACCCTTAAACACAGTGAATCTGGGAGAGCTTCCCAAAAAAACTTTACTTCAATGCTATTTTATTTTAGTTAAACAATGAAGTTGATCGATCATAGTAGTCGATAGAGAAGACTTCAAACTTTTTTTCCACCTAGCCCTAATCTTTTTTCTCATTCCGTCTTCACACAGTAAGCAATCGAAAATCTAGGGGAATTTTTAATATGTGTTTAAGAGTTAAATAAACATTTAAAAATTATTTTGTTAAATCGTTATCTCAAATAAATTATTAATGACAAATAAATATTTATAAAACGTTAAATAAACGTTTAAAAAATGTTAACTAAAATCATTTTCTGAAATGACTAATTCATGAAAAATAAATGTTTACATGATATTAAATAAATGTTTTAAAAACGTTTTTGAGATAACATTTTTTTAAATAATTTTTCAATGAAAAAAAATGTTAAATAAATGTTAAATAAATATTTTTTCCCGAAATGAGTTGAGAAAATGAATGATGAATGAATTAATGAAAATAGTTGAGAAAATGAATTAATGAAAAATAAACATTTAAAAAACATTTTTTAAATATTTCTTTCCTGCTTGGAATATAACAGAATTGACACTAGCTTGTATCGAGTACTATCGAGTATATAAAAAGAAATATTCGTAACTCTTATAGCGTTTTTTCACTTGAAAAACTAGTGCGCTGAAAACTGAGTGTGTACTCGCTGCAGGTAATTGGGCGTTTCCGTTGGCACCGTCATTGTGCGAACCAAAACGTGCAATTGCCAGCGGCAAGTGCACACTGAGTGCGCACTACTTTTTACAGTGAAAAACGCTATAAGTGATACAAGCTATTGTGTAAGTCTTATAAAAGCTTATCAAAAGTGTCCATGTCTCTTTTAATAGAATTATGAAATAATACTATTTCCGCTTTATAACTAACTTAGTTTTCTAGATTTGTATAAACTTGAGAATAATGGAACAACTTTTTTTTAGAACAATAAAGTACTAAAGTATTATTATTTATGTATGCAATGAACAATACCAGTTAAAGCCGTAAATAATGCAAGCATTTCGTTTTTTCTTGCACGAAGTGCGAATCATAGTTAAAAAAATGTTCTTGTTTCATTTCTTATATAATTTTGATGGATGTGAATTAGTCGCAAATGACATTGTGTTCAATATTATATGTATAGAGGCTTTACATACAATACTTCACATTATTTGGTGCGCGCCACATAAAGTTCAGCATTGACCATGCATGATATTTAAGATATGTGCATTGTTTCAGCTATAATATAAATTTTGGTAAAAATATCGAATAGTGGAGGCAACCCCGACAACCTTGACATACATTGTCAAGGTCATGAACCTGAGTAACGTCCAATAAGTTTTAGCCGTCGCTTGCTCTTTGTTAAAAAGTTATAATCATAAAAGGTTTATGAAAATTAAAAGTAATAACTACACATATATTTACATATACACATAAAAATGTGATACAGAGAACGCGTAGGCGGGGAAGGGGTTTTGCCCCTCTTCCTGCACCACCACCCTGTATTTTTTCTAACCAAACCTACCCCTATTTTTGTTGTAATTTGTAATGATATTATATTTGAAATTATGGGTTAGGTTACGCGCGCACACGCAAACGCACACGCACACTGTGCGGAACAACACTAATAACTTGTAAGATCAGTCTCATTCCGCGTGGAACGTCAATGGCTCGTTTCATATGTATTGTGACAATATTCTTTTTGTTTAGTTGTAGTCGGATTCTCAATACGCAAACATGCAACTTCACGAGGTTTGTGTATAACTGTTAATAACGACGATTTAAAAGAGTTTATCCTTTTGATAATAGAATTTACGCATTTTTTGAAATTATGAAAGATATGTATCCATTTAGTAATAATATTGATAAATAAAGTATGTGTATAAAACTAAAATTGGTAAAAAAACTCTGAAAAACTCAAATATTCACATGTAATACAGAGAACGCGTTGGCGGGGGAGGGGCAACCTTGATCTTGACATATGTGGTCAAGGTCATGATCCTGAGTAATGTCAAAGCTCTTGAGAGCGGCTATGCCGGCCTTTTTCTTATAACGCTAAAATTTCCAGTGCACTTAAAGTCACATTTACAAAGTACCGCAATCATTCCGCCATTTTGGCTCCAACATGCGGCATATTTAAAACGTGCATATGTGTATAAATGTATTTAAATAAGAAAGAAAATTATAAATTATATAAATTAATTTTATTTACAATGATTCTTATCTATTCGCATATGATTTTATTACAACGCTTTTACTACTATATGTGTTCAATATGCGTTAATATTATATATGCGTATTCTATATGTGTTAATATTAATATATTTTTTTTAAGGTAAAATGGATGCGTGCTATAATAAATGTTTTGATAAGTTTAAAAACAGTATTGTGGCATGATGCCACAAAGTTTGTACGACAATTATTTAAAAACATTTCAATAAAGTCTAAAGGTTTTAATTTATTCAAAATTAAAAATATTCTTAAACGTTTAATATCGTTTTATTCTCAGAGTACAACAATAACACAACAGATCTAACACATCTCGCGGTGTCTCACGGTAAATAATTGCACTTAATGTGTAGTTACATATATTATAAAAGTGTGCACTCTTTACACTTTCCGACGCCATTTTGGCTCCAAATCTTTATACATTGATAGCGTTTTTCATTGGGAAAACTAGTGCGCACTGAGTGTGCACTCGCCGCTGGTAATTGGACGTTTCGGTTCGCGCGATGACGGTGCCAACGGAAACGCCCAATTACCTACAGCAAGTGCACATTCAGTGCGCACTAGTTTTCCCAATGAAAAACGCTATGAGTTTTATGAATTGCGGTATTTTATTAATCTAGTGACTTTAGATGCACTAACGATGCACATCCATGCTGGCCAAAATGTTAACTAAAATCACATCTATTTTGCGACTCTGTCGATAATAATGGTTTAAGTCTGTGTTAAAATCATGTAGTGGGGGTATCCCGGAGTGTGGCAAAATGAATGTAATTTTAGTTAATATTCCGACCAGAATGGTTGTGCGTCGTTAGTGCGCCGGGAATTTTAGCGTTATAAAAAAAAAAAGCCGGCGTGGCCGCTCTCAGGTTCCTCTCTGATAACGTCCAACAAGTTTTATCCGTCGCTCGCTCTTCGTTAAAAAGTTATAATCATAAAAAATTTATGAAAATTAAAAGTAATAACTATACATATACTCACATATACTCACATATACAGGGTGTCAGGTAACTACCGCCCATGGTTTCGTGGATTGATAGATCAAGTAAAACTGAGCAGAAAAGTCCT
Source organism: Solenopsis invicta (assembly GCF_016802725.1). Taxonomy (NCBI): domain Eukaryota; kingdom Metazoa; phylum Arthropoda; class Insecta; order Hymenoptera; family Formicidae; genus Solenopsis; species Solenopsis invicta. Next base: position 17,745,880 of record NC_052670.1, on the reverse strand, counting down.
TTACCATTTTTTAATATTTGCCATAGTTAACAAAATAAAAATTAATAAAATCTGCGAATAAGCGCGTATCACCGCGCGCAAGGACCACCCACCGGTCGCTGAGACATAGGCAGCCGCGGCTGTAGGCGCAGCGCGGTGCGATGAGGAGAGAAAAATAGCAACTGCGGCCTGTGAGCGGCGCGGCAAGGAGGGAGAAGGCTGCCCCGGCTGCCTACGTCTCGGCGACCGGTGGGCGGTCCTTGCGCGCGGTAATACACGCTTATTCGCAGACTTTATTAATTTTTATTGTGTTAACTATGGCAAATATTAGAAAATAGTAAAAGACTGTTCTGCTCAGTTTTACTTGATCTATCAATCCACGAAACCAGGGGTAGTTACCTGACACCCTATATACATAAAAATGTGGTACAGCGAACGCGTGGGCGAGGGAGGGGCTCCGGCCTTTCCCCGCACCCTCTCCCTGTATTTTTTCTAACTTAACCTAACCTAACCTAACTTAATCCTATTTTAGTTGTAATTTAGCCAAGAATATCTAATTGATCATGTTGCAATATTAGATTTGAAATTATACCTCTCTCCCGCACCCACCACGTCATTAGTAGACCGACTGAGATGGGGTGGGTCAAATTAAAAAAAATACGGAGAGGATGTGCAGGCTCCGCCCCTCCCCCGCCCACGCGTTCTCTGTACGACATAAAACATTCGCAACAAATTTTTGCTGTATGATGCTTACATATCGGTTTGTCATATTTTAAACATTTATACATTATTTTTCGATCAAGAGTAGACGGACATAATAAATATCTTTTTGGCTTAGTCATTTTATTGTCTGCCAACAAATTGCGAGGATCTTGATCTTCAAGAATGTCTGCATAGTCAACAAAACGTTTGATTTATGTACGCAATACCGTTCGCAACGTTGAAAAAGTGAGACGATGCGTCAAAAAAGGTTCGATGAGAGCTATAGTTAGTTCTCGTACGTAATCTTTACATTTTTCTGGGTTATATTTTAATAAGTCGTAAATTATGAACGAATTGACGTTAACCTGACCTAACATCTCATAAAAGTATCGCATAGGCCATCTATGCGTTTTTGCTGTAGTGATAAAATCTTGACATTTTTTGTTAAAACGCAAAAACGAACCAGTGTCTCGTTGGTCAGAGTACAACAATAAAGCAAAATATTATACAAAAAGCTAATATAAATTTCTTTTCGCTTCTTAAAGAAATTTTTTTTTTACAATACATAGGTTTCTGATACATTGGGTATAATGTACTTATACCTTGGAAAAACATGACTGTATAAAATTTTCAGTCGATTCTCGGAGACTGCTATTATGGGGAATCAGTAGTGAAGATAATGATAGAAATACATATTCCCCGACTTTTGTCCCCCCAATCTTTACGGTTTATAAATGCCAAGCATTTTTGTAAATAGCGTAGGTGTACCAGACCTAGTGTGTTAGTTGAGGGTTAACACTAAAAAATTATTTATTTGGTAGATCTTAATATTTATTTACAATCAAGTAAAAATTTTTAATTGAAATGGTTATGTAAATAAAATTAAGAAATAATTTTCAATCAAGTATTTTTTTCTTATAGTTCTAGAAAATATTACTTAATTAGTTAGAAATCGCAAACCAGGTAGACTCTAAGGAAATAAATTGAATGTATAATGTTTAGCGCCAATCAAAAGCTAAACACAAGATTTTCGCGTATGAATCCGTTTATTTTTTACCGAAATTTTGTGTTTCGTTCTTGATTGACATGAAACATTATATATTTAATTTATTTTCTTGGAGCTTACCTGGTTTGTGATTTTTAATTCACAACGCTGCCTGAAAATTGTGACAACACAGAGATTATTCTTTTTTTATTGACGAAACATATGCTGAGTCCACTAAGGATGGTCCAAATCCTAGAGATCAAAACGTTTGTTAAAGTTTCTTTAAATTTCGGTTGACAATAAACGGATTCACACACAAAAATCTTGCTGTTTAGCTCTTGATTGACACTAAACATTATATATTTAATTAATTAGTTATATTGTTTTTATATTTAAATAATCAGATTTTTTAATCTAAGAAAATAATTTCAATTAAGTTAAATACTATTATTAGTTTATTTATAAAATTATTACTTAAATGTAAAAAATACACTACTTAAAAGATATAGAGAACACTTTCCAGACACCAAAAATTAGGCTATTTTTAAATGGCTGTAACTTGGCGAAAAATCATTGCAGATAAAAAAATGAAAAAAGCATTTTGAAGCTTGAAGTTTTAACTTTAACGCTGTATCAACAGATTTTCAAAGTTCTTTTAACTTCCTTGTCTTATACAGTAAAGAAGCACACTTCGTTTTGTTCCATAAAATTTTGTATTGACTTTGACACTTTGCAGCTCGACAAATAAATTTTTTTTTTAATTTAAGAAAAATTTTATAAACTACAACATTTTGCCTATAAAATGCTTTTTTTATAATTTTTCTACGATTTTTTTTTTGACCGAGTTACGCAACTTTGAAGCTAAACCTGCATTTTTTACAAATGATGTCCGTAAAAAATCATTGTACACAAAAAATTAAAAAAGCATTTTAAAGCTCAAAGTTTCAGCTTTAACAGGCTGTCAATGGTTTTGAAAAATTTTCTCAATTTCTCAGTGCTATGCTTCAAAAAGATACACTGTTTTTTCCTTAAAATTACGTACTTTTGACAGCCTGTAGTTCAATAAAAAAATTTTCTTTCAACAAATTTAATGCAAGTACCATAAAGTATGACGTTTTCTCTATAAAATGCTTTTTTTAAATTTTTTCTACGATTTTTTTTGACCGAGTTACAAGACTTTGAAGAAACACATTTTTTACAGTAAATTTTTCCGAAAAATGACGTTTACCATGGAAACGCTTACAAGCGATAATTAATCAGAGAGGAACAAGAAACAACATTAAACAGGCACACACTAACACACACACACATGCATACACGATGTGCAAAAATCCGACCGGCTACCTCTACGTGAGCCACATTGTGTAATGCTAATGTCGGCGGTAAACGTCATTTTTCGGAAAAATGTACTGTAAAAAATGTATTTCTTCGAAGTCTTGTAACTCGGTCAAAAAAAATCGTAGGAAAAAAAAATTTATAGAAAAAATGTCATATTTTATGGTACTTGCATTGCATTTGTCAAAAAAAATTTTTTTTAGGAAAACAATTAAAAAACTTTTAAAAAATATTGTCTGTTCATTGGGATGTAGATCGAGGTTTCTTCATTCATAGATCTATTTCGTCTATCAATAAGATTTATGTTTCTCAAAAGTACTGTGTTCAAGAAAGAAATCTTGGACTTCAAAATCAAAATAAAGAAAGTACTCACGTGAATTTTATGTTGCTATCTCCTATTTTTATCTCTTTTAAATTGAACCAATAATTCTACGTGAATTGTGACAGGATAAGTCAATGTGAATTTATATTCATGAAATCCACATTGCTGTCACCTATCTTAATTTTCGTCAAATTTCATCAGTAATTCTACGTGGATGAAATGTATTAAAATTTACATGGAAGTGTCCACGTAGAATTCATGTGGATATCAAGTCAATGAAGTCCTACGAATTTTACATAATACACGTCGATAGAACGTAGAATCCACGTATCTGTTCTCATCGGGTAGACATTAATATGTACAATTCCATACAAATTACATGAAATATTCTTTAACTATCAGCTGACGCACTGGGTGTCATACAACCGTTTACAAAAATGCTTGGCATTCATAAATTGTTGGAGCCCTCTCTTCTGAAAATTTCGGATATATCCAACTTCTCGGTTTTCGCACTTCTTCTTGACTTTCTAGCGTATCGATTAAAGAAAAAATTGTTCAAATTCTATGTATTATGGACCAAGATATAGGCAATTGAAAATGGTCAGATGACGTATACCCATGTGTGGCAAAATATCAAATCCAATATAATGTGTCAGCTAATGGTTAATAATTTAACAGTGGATTCAGCGATCGTAAGAAAACGCTATTACACTTTCCACAATTACATAGTAGAGCATTAAAAGCTAATCACAATGATAGTATGATGTCAAATACGATGAAATTTTATAATAAAGTAGAAAAAATTAATAATTTGATAATAATCCCTCTTTACTTGAAAAAATCTGATAGAAACTTTTTATTAGACTTCTTCTTCTTCTTCTTCTTCTTTGAGAGAAAGAGAAAGAATATTACAAATTTTTTTACATTTATATTTAATTTGTACCATTCGACAATTGAAGAATAAGAATTTTACCAATCTGACTTTCTTACTTTTATTTGACATTCTTGAACTATTGGACTCAACCCATTTTTCTTTGTTTGAACAAACAATAGATGAATAGATGATGGAGGTTTTAAGTTGATTACATTAAAGTTTTGTTTTATGACGACTGAAGCCTGTGTATCTTTTTTAATTTATTATTTTTGTTGTATTTGATATCATACTTTTATTGTAATTGGCCTTTTATGTTCTACTCTGTAATTACAAAAAGTGTAATAGTGTTTACTATCTCTATCGCAACGTCTACTGTTAAATTATTAAAGAACGTTTCATGTAATTGGACGGAATTATACATACTAATGTCTATCTTATAATGTTGCTGAAGAAGTCTCTGTAGAAGTTGAAACGTTTCGAACAAATTTGTTAGTGAACTTGATAAAATAATCAAAGGATTTAGATATATTCATAAACAAAAAAGTATATTAAAAATATATTAAAAATATATTAAAAATGTATTTTAATTTACTCATTATCGGCCGTTAACTTCTTATTGATTACGATTGCAAATAAAGCGAGCTTTATTTCGTTATTCATTATTGTACCTTTTATTTAAAAAAAAATTTTCTTTTAGCGTATACTCGTGCTGCGAAGTGTCCTTGAAGTTTAAATAGTTGCTCGTCAATCATATAATTTGTCGAGGGTGAAAAATATTTCATACAATTTTGAATAAACAAGTTCCAAACTTTTTTTTTTTTGGTAACCTAATCTAATTTGAAAACAACGTTTAATAACATTTTTCTAACAAAGGCTTTATATCTTTTTACAAGTTCCCCCAACTTGTGCACCGTGTGTTTACCGGAGTGTTTGATTTCAACGCAGTTAATAAGTTTTGGGGATGAAGGAGAGATGCTTGGTGGCATCAAAAATTATTAAATTGATTAGCAATTTTATTTTGATATATTACATTTCTGGCTGTGTTTTAAATTTTTAAATCCAACAAGCATGTGCTGCGCAGTCCTTGTAAAAGTATATAAATACATCTAGGAAATTATTATTGAGCACTAAGATCTGCTTTTGACCAGTTAGCCATTTTCCCAATTTAATTGTTCTCATAAAGATCTTAGTCATAACAGGTTATTGTTTATTATTTAAACAATATAAAATGGCAACTAAAAAGGTTAGAGGAGAAGAGGATAATATGGCACCCAGTTTTATTTTATTAAATAATTTTTTTATAATTAATATTTTCTATTGAAACTTGAACAATTACATTTGTCAGAGTGTTGTTTGATAGATTCTAGACTCAAAATAATAAAATATTTATTATTTAGGATATGATTTATAAAAATCGAATGCACTACATAATCGAAGAAAAAAATGGTTGTAATATGGCTATCTACGAGGACGGTCCGATAAGTACTTAGCCTAACCGCCCGATGGTGCCAGTATCGCAAGAGAGATTTACTATCGTGTAGTACATTCTCGTAGACGGCTACTGTCAAAATTTCAGCCGAATTGGACTCGTAGTTTTGTTTTAACCGCGTGTGTCTGCGGACTTTAGAAAAATGGAAAAAGAGCAGTATCGCTCGGTGATTCGATTCTTGTTTTTGGAAGGGAAATCGAACAGCGAAATCAAAGAGCGCTTGGATGCTGTGTACGGTGACTCTTCTCCTTCGATGGCGACCGTCAAAAATTGGTTTAACGAGTTTCAACGTGGTCACACGTCGGTTTTAGATGAGCCACGCCCAGGTGCCCCGAAAATGGCTACCACGGAGAATAACGTGACAAAAATCCACGATCTCGTATTGGCAGAGCGCCGATTGAAGGTGCGCGAGATAGTTGAAACAGTACCCAAGCAGAACAGGGAGTCATCAAGATGTCAAAATGATATCAAAGTGACTGCAAAATGATCATTAAAAGTCACTTTTCAATCAATTATGATTCATTTTGATGTCATTTTGACACAATTGTGAATCACTTTGATGTCATTTTGACTTGTTGTTCTGCTTGGGTAGGCATCTCAAAAGACCGCGTGGGTCATATCCTGCATGAAATTTTGAGCATGAGAAAGCTGTCGGCGCGATGGGTGCCGCGTTTGCTCACTCCGGACAACAAGCGCAACCGTGAAACCACTTCAGAGCAGTGTTTGACGCTGTTTAAACGCAATCCGAAGGAGTTTCTGCGTCGTTTTGTGACCGTCGACAAAACATGGATCCACTGGTACACACCAGAGACCAAGGAATAGTCGAAACAGTGGATTTCACCCGGCGAACGTGCTCCGAAGAAGGCGAAGACTATCCTATCGGCCGGAAAGGTGATGGCCACCGTTTTCTGGGATTCACAAGGTGTGATCTACATCGACTACCTGGAGAAGGGCAAAACGGTCACAGGGCTCTACTATGCCGAATTATTGGGCCGATTCGACGCCGAATTGTAGAAAAAACGGCCCCAATTGGCGAAGAAGAAAGTGCTCTTCCACCATGACAACGCACCGGCTTACATCTCCGCCGTTGCCACGGCCAAATTGGTCGAATTGCATTACGAACTGCTGCCCCATCCACCATATTCTCCAGATTTGGCTCCGTGCGACTTTTTTTGTTTCCAAACTTGAAAAAGTCACTCGCCGAGTAGAAATTTGAGTCGAATGAGGAGGTCATCGCCGCCACGGAAGCCTACTTTGCAGACCTCGAGAAAACGTATTTTTCAGATGGGTTAAAGAAGTTAGAGCATCGCTAGGTCAAGTGTATCGAGCTAAAAGGAGACTATGTTGAGAAATAAATCGCCACTTTTCCCAAAAAATTTTTTTTTTTGTAGGCTAAGTACTTATTGGACTGCCCTCGTATAAAAATAATTTTAAGAAATTGGTTTAGTTTAAAAAAAAACACAGTATCTTGTTACAAGAATATATATTTTTAATTTTTCATTGTTTAAAATTTTTCAAATTTAGAATTTTCCTGCTTTTAGAAGCTTTAGAAATTTTATTAAAAACATTATTTTATCCCTGTTTAACATTAAACAACAAGCATAAAATAATGTCTCTAATGTTTCTAAATATTGCTCATTAAAATGACAATCGATTTATTGAGGAAATATTTCGATATAAAAATTTTGCTTAAAAAGCCATATTAACAAAATTTTATGTTATTGTTTTAATTTTGTATAACTCTAAATGTATACGGCCGACTAAAAAGTTAAATAACAAAAAAACACTTGAGTGTATGTACCTTCGTGTGATACACTCAAGTTTAACACTAATGTGGAAGTGCATGTAATTAAAGGTTAAAAGTGTATCTTGAAAAAGTTTAGAAGTGCTCAAAAATAAAAATGCGTTATAACAATTGTCGGTCATTACGTATTGACATATTAGCATCATTAAAAAACGGCGGGCTACTAAACGAATAATTCCATAAGCAATTGTTGGAATATGTCACTTAATAACCGGCGGTACTGTAACTTTCAAGTCTTGTAACTCGAAAAATACTTAACAAAAAGACATTTAATTATAGTGTTTTGGAAAGAGCTCGAGATAAGCTACAAGAATATGTCATAAAAAATAGGCAGTTCGATTTTAAAAATTAAAAGTGACCTTTACGTGACTTTCAAGCAACTAGTCAAGATCAAATTAATAACACCACCTTACGTCTCCCTCAAAACCATGCAACTTTTCTCTGAAACATTTTTATTGAAAATGTTTCATTGAAGAATTATTGAGGTGCGTTTTTTAAAATGGGACACCCTGTGTGTGCGTGTGCGTGTGTGTGTGTGTGTGTGTGTGTGTGTGTGTGTGTGTGTGTGTGTGTATGTGTGTGCGTGCGCGCGCGTGCACGCGCGTGTGCGTGCGTGTGCGTGTGCGTGTGCGTGCGTGTGCGTGCGTGTGCGTGTGTGCGTGCGTGTGCGTGTGCGTGTGCGTGTGCGTGCGTGCGTGTGTATAGAGAAGAAAAGGGTATTATAGCTATTGTTGACAATATGGCTACCCCTATTATTTTTGTTAATAGGTGACGAATTCTAACAATTACTTATGGAGTTATTCGTTTAGTAGCTCACTGTTTTTTAGTGATTCTAATATGCCAATACATTATGAATGACAATTGTTATAAGGCATTTTTACTTTTGAGCACTTCTAAACTTTTTCTAGGTACACTTTTAACCTTTAATTACATACATACACTTGATATTACACTTCCTCATTATTCTTAAACTTGAGTGTATTATCACACAAAGGTACATACACTCGAGTGTTTTTTTGTTATTTATCTTTGTATTCGACCGTATACATTTCGAGTTATACAATGTTAAAACAATAACATAGGATTTTGTTAATATGGTTTTTTAAGCAAAATTTTTATATCATAATATTTCTTCGATAAATTGATTATCATTCTAAAGAGCGGTGTTTAAAAACATTAGAGACATCATTTTATGCTTGTTGTTTAATGTTAAACAAGGATAAAATGATATTTTTAATGAAATTTCTAATGGTACTTCTAAAGTTTCTGAACTCAGGAAAAAAATTCTGCATGCACAACTTTTGCATGGTAAAGTGAATATTTTTATACGATAAAAGTTATAGCGTTTTTTCTAATGAATACAATAATGTATGATTTATCAAAATTATTTTACAAATTATAGAAGTTATGTCGGCTTATAGTTTTGCTGGCGACTAATACTATTTCAGTTTCGCACCTGCGATGTGGCTAACTCCCGTTTTGGCGATTGACGTATAACATGTTGATATCTTATGGATTATACAATTTTTAACAAATAATGATAAACATGCATTTGCAACATTTTTCTAATAAATTTTATTGATATTAATTGTATTAATCAATATTTTTATTTTGAATTGCCGCGTTTTGACTTATGGCTTCAACTAATCGTTCGACACTCTTATAACGACATAACCAATAACAATCGACTGCTTGATATCGTCAAGTGAACACGTGTTGCATGATTGTAACGTAAACACGTGTTTCTTCGAGTAACTTTAACACATCAAATGATTGTAGTGATCAAAGTAATGATTAATAGTAATAAAATTAATAAAGTCAATCAATCGGTTCGTCGCATAGTTCCGCGTTTATGAATCAAATGCAGAGTAAATAGTGTAAACGTGGTGAAATGTGAAACAACTTTGAGGGATAGATCTGGATAAAAGACAAAATTAAATCAAACTGTTGCATCGTGGAAACAATAAGCTAATCGTCGTGTGCGTGAGTAAACGTGCTTAAACTTGTTCGAAACCCTCCCCCTTCCCCCTCCCTCTCTTTCTCTCTCTCTCTCTCTCTCTCTCTCTCTCGGTCCTTTCTCTACTCCGCTGCTTCCTTCTGGAACTCCCTTCCCGACAATATCAGATCATCACCTACCATCACCTCATTCAAACAGGAACTCTTCGCTCATCTGAGGCGGGCTTGACAGTCCTGGATCCTGCGGGGGTGCGTGGACGTGGACTGCTTGCCTCTTCCATACTCGGGTACGCCGTACTGCCGCTCCTTCTTTTTACGTTTACACGTCTACGTTCTTCTCTTATCTAGTTATATAATCTTATTTTCGTACTGCTTTTATTTTGTTAATTTCGCTTTCTTCCTTATTATTCTTGCGCTTCTGTTAGTTTCATACTTAGTTTACTTTACGCTAATAACTTATCATCTGTTACCTTATATTAATGTTATATATTATTTATATTAATGTTACAACCGCTTCGCGTACTCAGAGAGATATTATTATTGTTTTTATTTTTGTTTTTTTATTTTTATTTTATTTATATATTTACACTTATTCTCGTCGTTATCTTTATTCTTCTAGCACTTTTGTCATCATTTTTTCTTTCTTATCCTGCGCTAACTATTGTCTGCTACTTTGTTATACGACATTTTATTCTCTCATCCTGTACTGCAATGTATCTACTTCTTTTGCGTTCTTAGAGGGCCTAGAACGCCAATAAACGCTTTGTCTGTCTGTCTGTCTGTCTGTCTGTCTCTCTCTCTCTCTCTCTCTCTCTCTCTCTCTCTCTCTCTCTCCTTTTTTCCCTCTCTGACGTGTGTAAGTGGATCACAGGTGACGGACCGCTTATGCTGATATTAACGGTTTCGGCCAGTAATTATCAACAGGAACGAGGAATACACAGAATACCAATGCTCGGCATGTAGGAAGGCAATTAAAAGCAAAGCTGTTAAATGTAAAAATTGCCCAAAGTTTTTTTACAATCCAAGTGTAAATAAGCATAAAATTTTTTATAAAAACCAAGAGTACGTGCCGTGTAAAGGACTATTTGAGGAATTTTTGATTAATATTGAGAAAGTACCGACACCGACAAGAAAAGATAGGACATTATCTACAGGATCTGTAGGGTCTACTGGAGCAGTCACAACAATGAGCAGTAAAAGTAAAGAGTCAGGTATTGATTTAAAAATAGATTGGATTATATGAGCTGTAAAAGAAATAAAAGATGAGGCGGTGCGTAAAAATGAAATTAAAATAATGATTAAGTAAGTAGTTCAAAAAGAATTAGAAATGTCAAACAAAAACTGGACAACTTGAAGAAAATGATACAGAGAACAGCATATGGATCAAAAGAAGAATCACAAAGAAGCTACAGTGAAACAGTTAAAGAAAAGAAAAAAGAAAACATTAAAATTGTTAAACCAAAATTATAACAGGAGAATGAAGACACGAAAAAAGTAATAAAAGAAAAAGTAGACATAAAAAATATGGCAATGGGATTAACGAAATTAAAGAAAGGAAGCAAAGGAGTAGTAATTATTGGTTGTGAAACTGGAGAAGAGGTAAAAAAATTGAAAGAGACAATACAAGCTAAGCTGGGAGAGAATTATCAAGTGCTGGAGTCGTTTCAATCAAAATTAAAGATAAAAATTGTTAACATAAATTTAGAAGAGATGAACTTAGATGATAATAAACTTATAAATACGATTAAGAATAAAATAGATACAGTAAATGTGCAAATTGTGAAGAGAATGGTTAAAGAAAAGAGTAACAATCAAAGAAGAGGAAATGAACAAGGATCAATAATAATGAAAGTAGATGAAGAGACGCACGAGCTGATTGAAGAAAGCAAAACTAAATGTAGGCTGGAAGAAATGTCCTGTATTTAAGTACGTCAGTGTCAAAAGATGTTTTAAATGCTGGGGGTACTTTCACATTGCTAAAAATTGTACGAGAGAAGAAACATGCCCAAGGAATCATAATTCGCGTGTTTGCACAGCAAAAAAAAGCAAATGTGTAAATTGTGTGTTCAAAAATAGAATATACAATTTAAAGATAAATGACGACCATGAAGCCATCAGTCGAGAATGCTCAACTTTTAAAAAGGCGTTACAGGGAGAGAAGAATCGAGCAGGCTGGGAGGATACAAAATAGCAACTACAGAAGAAAGAAGAAATCATTACGTATTCAAATGCGCAGAGCTTACCAGCGCATATAAAAGAACTTCAGCATCAAGTTAAGAAAAAAATAATCCTGTGATGATAGCGATGTCGGAGACTAAGCTGATTAGTGAGATAGAAGACAGTGAAGTAAATGTGCCAGGTTACAGTGTAGTTAGATGTGATGATAAAAATAGGAACACAGAGGGAGTTATTATGTATATAAGAGATATTAGACATGAAGTAATATTAATAAAAAAGTTAGAATCAAATTGCTGAAGTGCTGCGATAGAAATGAAAGAAAAACTATGTGAAGGAGTGATAATGGTAATATATCACTCACCAAGTGCATCGTACGGAGATTTTATCAGATTTTTTGAGGATATAGTAAAGGAGTTAATAATAAAGGAAGAAGGATAAAGGAGAAGAATAAAGGAAGAATGCATGGTAACAGAAAATTTTAATATAGATCTTATGATGGACTCATTTTATGGGAAAAAATTGCAAGAGACAATGTTAAGCTTGGGTATGAAACAGTATGTGAACAAACTAACAAGAGTTACAAAAGACAGTCAAACAATTATAAATTTAATCTTCTCTAATAATAATAAAATAGTACAAGTAATTCATGAACCTAAGATTATGGACCATACGTGACTGAAAGTTGAGTTGAGTGTGAGTAAAATTGAAACTAAATACAGGTAATTTAGCGCTAGAAATTAGAAAGAGGTTGATGAAAATGAATTTATTATATTAGTAAAATTACAGCAAAGTCAGGGATGGTAATGTAAATGTATGGGTGTGATTGAGAGAGCGGAAAAATTTGTTAACAGTATAGTAGATGCGTTAGATGTAATAACACCGAAGAAAAAATTTAGAATTCCGAAAGTATGGGAAAAGAAAAATGGTTTTCAGATGAGATAAGAGAGGCTGCGGATAAGAGGGATAAGACATATAGATAAGTATTGTATGATACCGAGAATACCGAACAAAATTGGTCAGAGTATAAAATTTAAAAAAATGGAGTATTAAAATTAATCAGGAAAAAGAAGAAAAAATATTATCAAAGGATGATAGATCTAAATAAAGAAAATCCTACGACTATGTGGAAATCCTTGAAAAAAGTAATTAGGGGCGAGCCAGTAGGTATAAAGGAAGTAAGAAATATAGATTTTGAGATCTTAGGCGATACCGAAGAGTGTAATATAGCTGATAAGTTTTATTTATATTATATATAAAGTATTAATAGTATAGTAAACTCTGTAAAGATAAATAAACCCGTCAGTGATATAATTAAATATTGAATGAATATAAATAAGAAAACTATTTATACTATTAAAAACAAAGGAATTATGGAAAGTTTTAAGATTGTTACACTAGAGCAGCTAGAAAAAATTATTATGGGATTAGCAAAAAAGAAAGGTATGGAAGAGGGGATATTTAGTGATATATTGAAGGTAGTTGTTCCTACAATAACAGAAGAATTTGCGATTTTAATAAATAATTCTTTAAGAGAAGGTCACTGTCCGAAAGGTTGGGACACCTCTACTATAATACCAATCCCAAAGATAGATCAAGTTAAAAAAGCGAGCGAATATAGGCCTATTAATATGTTACCAATGAAAAAGTGCTAAAATTAGTAGTAAAAGAACAACTTGAAACATACTTGGAAACAAACGGTATTATAACAGAGCATCAGGCGGGATTTAGAAAATATTATTTGTGTGAAACAGCGATTCAATCTGTCATAGACGAATTGAAATTAATAGTAAACGAAGGAGAAATGGAGTAATCTTCATGGATCTTAAGAGAGCATTTAAAACAATAAATAGAGAAAGATTGTTAAAAAAAATGTATCAATACGAAATTAGAGGAATAACCTTAGAATGATTTACCAGGTGTAGAAGTATGAAACCGTAATTTTTTTGTAAAATTTACACGTCCGTTGTTTGAAAATAATAAAAAATATTTTATTCAAAATAATTTCCATTGCTATTTATACATTTTTTCCATCTCTCTGGCAGTTTATGAATGCTACGCCAAAAAAAAACAATTCTTCTTTTGAAGCAAACCAGTTATTGAACCATTTTCGTACATTTTCATACGAATTGAAGCGTTGTTCAGCGAGAGCGTGTCCCAGTGATGCGAATAGATGATAATTGGACGGAACCAAGTCTGGAGATTAAGCCGCATGCGCTAATATTTCCCAATTGAACGCTTCGATCGTTTTGCTGTGTGTGATGGGGCATTATCATGGAGTAAAATGACTTTGTGTTGCCTTTTTCCATATTCCGGTTGTTTTTCACGTAATGCTTGATTTAAATCAATCATTTGCTGTTGGTAGCGATCAACGTTAACGGTTTCACCAGGTTTTAGCAGTTCAAAATAGATTACACCTTTCTGATCCCACCAAACATAGAGCATTGTTTTCTTTCCAAAGCGATTTGGTCTTGCAGTGGATGTTGTTGGTTCGCCTGGATTTATCCATGATTTACGACGTTTAGAATTCTCAAAATATATCTATTTTTCATCACCTGTCACGATTCGATGGAGAAATGACTTTCTTTTGTATTTGTCGAGCAGCATTTCACAAGTGGGTTTTTGATTTTCTTCCTGTCTTTCATTTAGTTCATACGGAACCCATTTTTCCACTTTCTGAATCTTTCCTATAGATTTAAAACGAATGGAAACGGCTTTCTGCGTCACATTCAATTGATCCGCAAGTTCTTGTTGAGTTTGAGTATCATTTCCATTCAATGAGGCTTGCAATTTATTGTCTGCAAACTTTTTTGGTTTGCCACGCTCTTTACTTCTTACATCAAAATCACCACTTTTGAATTTTTTAAACCACTCGAAACACTGTGTTTTACCAAGAGCATGTTTACCGTAAGCTTCGACAAGCATTCGATGCAATTCTGCAGCAATTTTCTTCAAATGATAACAGAAAACCAATGCTGTCCGCAAATCGTAGTTTGTAGGCACAAAACTCGACATGTTTAAGGTTATAGAAAAATATACCGGTGTATGGAACTTGGATTGTTGGGTGTTAAAAACCTTTATCAGCTGTTAGAGGGAGATGATGGCGCTGCAGAAGCGGTCTTGCGATCCCTAAACTGTTGGCTAACACTATCTATAGGAAAATTCCGGTTTCATACTTCTACACCTGGTAAATAATACTTAAATAATAGGAAACAACAGATACAATTCAATCAGATATCGTCTAAATTATTGTCCACAGAATATGGAGTGCCACAAGATTCAGTATTAGGACTTTTGCTATTTATAGTATATATAAATGATATTGGGAGTATAAATTAATTCGGTCCGTTTTCAAAAGATGGCTCTGGCTGTTATGAATATGTGGCGTTCTTACACTCTTTCACTTACACTATTTATTCTTACACTTACACTTTCTACACTTGTTACTTAGCAACACACTAAACATCTTTTGTTAAAAACATTTACTTCTTTATTAATATATTGTCTGTCAAGGAATGAACACGTTTATAATAAATATCTTTCAATCTCGAATAAATCTAGTGATTTATACATTAAGTCGCTACATTTTTGGTGACCCCGACGTGATCACGGTGTGAGCTGAAATATCTCTTGACGCGGGAAGTTTGATTTCCGAAGTGCCATTTGGTGTCTACAAGAATCTTCGAATTTTGATTTCTGGATCGTCTTGGTTCTTCTCTGGAAGCATCAGTTTAATAAAATGCCTGTGGACAGAACTCCTGTTAAATCTGAGTCAACTCCGTCAACTTCTACTACTTCAGCGTCAACCGTAAGCCTACAAGAACAGGTCGGAACAGAGATTTTAAATTTATCTTCTGATTTTGAACATCAGTCATCGGGTGAATCCACTCAGATCCATTCAAATGAATTTCGCCTTTTGAAACTTCCAACCTTTTGGCATAAACAACCTAAGCTGTGGTTTGCTCAGATTGAGAGTGAATTTACTGTATACCGTATCCGTTCTGAGGATATTAAATATAGTTCAGTTATTTGTCATCTTGATGAACAAGCGTTAGTCGCGATTTCGGAGATTGTTGAAAATCCGCCTGAAATTGATAAATATAATCAGTTAAAGAAAGCACTCATTCATCGTTTCACGGATTCTGAAGAAAAACGTTTGAGACAATTATTAGCTGGTATTGAGTTAAATGACAAGAAGCCTTCAGAACTTTTACGTGAAATCCGTCAATTATCTGGTGGTTCTTTAGCAGATAACATTTTACATTCGATTTGGCTACAACGTTTACCATATAAAGTTCAAGCGACTCTTGCAGTGGTTGAAAATGTACCTTTAGTCAAGCTCTCGGAACTCGCGGATAAAATAGTTGAACGTGATACTGGTTTTCAAGTCGCGGAAGTTAATACGCAATCAACCTCTAAACAATCTAATTTTGCTGATTTGGAACAAAGAATCGCTGCGCTTGAAGTATCTCATCGTCGTGGCAGATCTTTTAGCCGATCTAGAAGCAAATCAAAATTCAGATCAAATTCACGAAATAAAAGATCTAATTCTAAAGATCAGTCAATTTGTTTTTATCACAAAAAATTTGGTAATAAGGCAAAGAGATGTACCATTCCTTGCTTGATGTCAAAAACTCTTACCGACTCTCAGGAAAACTAGAAGCGCCGTTGAAGATTGAGGCTGCTTACAACGGTTTACCTTGCCATCGCCTCGTAATTTTTGACAAATCAACTAATTTACATTTTCTTGTTGATACTGGTGCTGATATTTCCTTAATACCTAAGAGAGGTTTGTTTAAACCATTACCAGCTAATTTTAAACTTTTTGCTGCCAATGGTACTCAAATTCATACTTATGGTTCTAAAACTCTTTCTTTGGATCTTGGCCTCAGGAGAAATTTCCGTTGGAAATTTTGCATCGCGGATATTCAACGTCCCATTTTAGGTGCAGATTTTCTTGGATATTTTAATCTCCTAGTTGACATTAAAAACAAACGCTTGGTCGACTCTGTTACTGGCCTTAAACATTTTGGAAAGATCCAAGAAGTTTCACAATTATCCATATGTACCATGTCTCCTGACTCTCCTTATCACAGGATTTTAGCGGAATTTCCTGGACTTACTCGATTTGCTCCTCTTTCTTCGGTGAAGTCTTATGGAATTGAACATCGTATCATCACGGAAGGATCTCCTAAATTTTCAGTTCCCGGAAGACTTTCTCCGGAAAAACTCAAGTTTGCCAAGGAGGAATTCAAGTTTATGATGGAACAAGGAATTTGTAGACCTTCGAGTAGTACTTGGGCAGCCCCTTTACATATGGTTCCCAAATCGGAAAATGTTTGGAGACTTTGTGGTGATTATCGTGCATTAAATTCGGCTACTATTCCTGATCGTTACCCACTGCCTCATATTCAAGGTTTTACTTCTGGGCTTTATGGTAAGAATATCTTCTCCAAGATTGACTTAGTAAAAGCGTACTATCAAGTACCCGTCGCCAAAGAGGATATTCACAAGACCGCCGTTACCACACCTTTTGGACTTTTTGAATTTTTAGTCATGCCTTTTGGTCTTCGTAACGCAGCTCAAACTTTTCAAAGATTAATGAACTCACTGCTCAGTGATTTAGATTTTGTTTTTTGCTATCTTGACGACATTCTTATAGCTTCCAAAAATGAACAAGAACATATTGCCCATTTGCGCATTATTTTTGATCGTTTATTGCTTTGAGTTTCATACAAAACCCCTGTTTTTTACTGTGTTGAATATGTCAACTTTTGTAGTAACTAGGCAGCACTTACGGGAGGTTTTAGTTTTCTGTTTTAATTAAAAGAAAAACGCAGCTGAAGCGCATCGAATGCTGATAGAAGTTTATGATGACAATGCCCCAACTGATAAATCATGTAGGGAATGGTTTCAACGTTTCAAGAATGGTAATTTTAGCGTCGAAGACAAGCCTTGCTCTGGACAGCCAAAAAAATTTGAAGACAAAGAATTGAAGGCATTACTCGATGAAGATCCGAGTCAAACGCAGGAAGAGCTTGCAGAATGATTGGGAGTTACGCAACCAACAGTTCTCGTACGATTGAAATCCATGGGAATGATTCTCAAGCAAGGTAATTGGGTGCCTCATGAATTGAAACAGAGAGACATTGAAAGGCAATTTTTCACTTGCGAGCAGCTGATTCAAAGGCAACATAGAAAGGGTTTTTTACGGGTTGTGACGGGGGATGAGAAATGGATATTCTAACCCCAAGAAGAAAAAATATTACCCTAGATGCGATCAATCGTTGCCATCGACCTCAACATCAACACCAAACCCGAATATTTATGGTTTGAAAGTAATGCTATGTATCTGGTGGGACCAAAGGGGTGTTGTATACTACGAGTTGCTACAACCTGGCGAATCCATTACGGGCGATCGGTATAGGCTACAATTGATTCGTTTGAATGCACGAGAAAAACGGTCGGAATACGAGGAACGACATGACAAAGTTATTCTGCTACATGATAACGCTCGGCCTCATGTCGCAAAAGTCGTCAAAACTTATTTGGAAACGCTCAAGTAGGATATTTTACCGCACCCGCCGTATTCGCCGGACATTGCTCCATCTGATTACTGGTTATTTCGACGGATGTAGCACTATTTGGCAGGACACCGGTTTACTTCTTTCGCAGAAATCGAAAATTGGCTCCTAACTTGGATCGCTTTAAAAGATAAAACATTTTTTTTTAGATGGAATTCGAAAATTGCCTGAGAGGTGGGACAAAGTAATAGCCAATGATGGACAATACTTTAATTAATCTGTTCATTTAATTTGTTCTGAAATAAATGCATTTTTAACCATAAAAAAAACGGACCGAATTAATTTACTTCCAATATAATTGAAGTATGTCCAGAAGGATGCAATATAAAAATGTTTGCAGACAACACGCTTATATATGTAAATGCAGAAAGTAGTGCGGATGTAGGAGTAAAAATAAATACGGCTTTTAATGTAGTCGAACATTGGATGAATATAAATAAGTTACAAATGAACGCAGATAAAACAAAATATATGTTAGTTAGAAGTATTAGAAAAGAATTAAGAGGTAATACTGCCGTGAAGTGTCTAGGTGGAATTGAAATAGAACGGGTATCAACCATGAAATATTTAAGTATAATGTTAGACAATAGACTTAGATTTCAGGACCACTACGATTATATACTTAATAAAATAAGGAAAAAACTAGCTTTTTAAATAGAGTAGGTAACTTTGTATTAGCATATACTATGTATTGTGTACAAGTCATAGCATCTCATTTTGAGTACTGTGCTACTCTATTAGATGGGATGGGTGAAACGCAATTAAATAAACTTTGAGATAGCTCAAAACCGTGACATGAGAGTAATTCTGCAGTGCAATAGATTTACCAAAATTCAACATATGCTACATACCTTACAGTTCATGTCTGTAAGGCACCGATTATGTTATATTGTTAATGTATTTATCTTTAAAATATTAAATGGCATGGCTTTGGAGGCGTTAAACAATAAAATAGAAATAGTGAGAGGAGAGTGTGATAAACGAACAGACAAGGCAGACAGGAAACTTAGTAGTAACTTTCCATAAAACTAGAAGAGATTAAAAAAAGCTTGTTTTATGAAGACATAAAAATGTATAATTTGTTACCCACTGTGATTAAGCAATGTAGAGAATTAGTAGCGTTTAAGAGATTGTTAAAAGAATATATATCAGTTAATGTTAATATATAGTTAATGTATGTATAATAATTGTGTACAAGAAATAGCTGTAAAAGTTAAAATAAAGGTCAATCAATCAAAATATCTTTCTCTCTCTCTCTCTCTCTCTCTCTCTCTCTCTCTCTCTCTCTCTCTCTTTCTGTAACAAGAAAAATACTACTATTTCTAAAAACTCAAGATGTAAATATTTTTGTAAATTTTGTACAATTCTTTGATTCTTCGATTGTACAAAGACTTTCCTAGCACTTCTTTTATCAAAATCATTAAAATCAAGACGGAAAATAATTGTGTGTGTGTGTGTGTGTGTGTGAGAGAGAAGAGAGGAAGACTCTTGTGTGTTGTTTTAGCTGAGCGCAGCAGGCGTCTCGCAAAACACCCGCGCGTAACGGTGAATGCGCTATCGCTACGTATCTTTTGTATTCGACCCATGATACGTTAACTTAATCGGTTTATATTTTAAAATCTAAGCTTCTGCCAAATTTTTGCCAAAGGAAAAATTGTCTTAGAATTCGACCAGAAATACGTCCCTTGAAAGACAACTGTTTATTCTGAATTACCCTGTATAACTACAAAACAATAGCGTGATTTAGAAAACTAAAACATGGTGCGATTTAGGAGACTAAAGCATTTTGTAAATATTTATTTAATTTACAAATAAGAACACAAAGTTATGTGAACTTTATTAATTTAATTTTAATAATACTGTGATCATTACAAATTATCAAAATTTAGATTATTTATTTTACCTTTTTGGCAATCAAGCTACGAAATGTGTCAAAAAATAGCAGCCAAGTTACTATTTTTTTATACATATTAAAAACAAAATTTCTATTGTTCTTAAAATTTTAAGTTCAATGAAAGATGATAATATTATGTAGTTCCCAAATAGTCCCACAAATAGTGTATAAGTACTGCGGTTGAATTTATACACGAGATGGTGTAATTTAGCGGTATTGACAACCTTACTTTACTGTAAATCGTATGTGTGTAAGTCATTGTTTAAATTGGTAAAATTCACGATTTTAACATCTTCTTAATTTATGAGCCCATTTTTTATAGATATAGAGGAATATGCTTCATGTACAATTTTTTGTTTAGAAGAATTGCTAACAATAAGAGGAACTCCTCGCTTATAAGTAAATTAATTTTTTTAGTGTATTTAATCGAGACTCTAATGTGCGATCAGTGCACGATTTGATTGAATAGATAATAGGGAACTAAAGTAACGATGAAAGTAACGACTGAATTTGTTACCATTACTGTAAAAATGTAACGGTAACGACCGTTATCGTTACAAACAGAAAAAAATAACGTTTGTTATCGTAAAAAAAGTAACGGAAACTGTAACAGTGTTACAATTAACACTTTACTTCCTAATCCAATGTATATAATGACATTATACACAATTTAGTGCAAAATAATTCAGAAATTTTAATAGAAGAGATTGCTGAGACTCAACGTTGACACATCAACCGCATTTACAAAAGATTGTATACACTTTGAAACTTGATACGTTATAATTGCCACATGAAGAACCGAAATTATTTTATGATCACGGAATCTATATACGAGGTGTGTTCAAAAAATACCGGGAATTTTCGTTTTTTGAAAAAAATATTTATTTATTCGTCTACATTAATGTTGTCGCCTTCAAAATAGTCACCATTAAATATTATGCACTTATGCACTTATGCACTTATGCATATTATGCGCTTCTTCCAATCCCCGAAACACTTCTCAAACTCGATCTTTGGGATAGCCTTTAGCTCTTTCAGCGATGCGTTTTTAATGTCATCTATGCTTGTAAAACGACGGCCCTTTAAGGTTCTCTTTATTTTTGGAAATAGGAAAAAGTCACACGGAGCCATATCTGGCGAATATGAAGGCTGGAGCATCATTACAGTATTGTTTTTGGCCAAAAATTCACGAACAAGCAATGAAGTGTGAGCAGGTGCATTATCGTGGTGCAAAAGCCATGAATTGTTTTTCCATTGATATGCCAATTGATATGTCAACATCATCAGCGACTTCTCTGATTGTGATTCGGCGATTGTTCATAACCATTTCTTTCACTTTTTCGACGTTTTCATCGGTTCTTGATGTGCTGGGGCGTCCTTGGCGTTCGTCATCTTCAACGTCTTCACGGCCATCTTGGAAACGATTATACCACTCGTAAACTCTTGTTTTACTCATAGCAGACTCACCATAGGCCTTTGTTAACATTTCACACACTTTGTTACACTTTATGTTATTTTTCACGCAAAATTTGATACAAATTCTTTGATCCACTTTTTTTCAGAAACGAAAATCGCCGAGCTCATAAAAACACGTGTAACCTTAGCGGCTGCCGCAGACAAAGTAAACAATGAATACAGCTCAACATTTCAGCATACTTCAGGGGCATGTATACCAACATAAACAAAAAAAAAAATTTGACTGTCGGACTCTCCAAACCCGCGAAATTCCCGTTACTTTCTGAACACACCTCGTACTACCAGAACGTTGAGAAAAGATTATAGAAAATGACGGAGATTACATCGTTAACTAAAAAAAAATTTTTTATTTTAAATTTTTTAGTTCAAATTTTAATAATACATGGGCCACGAACTTTTGCGTTAACTTAATAACAATTTTTTTTCGTATACAGATGGTGCCGTTAGATTGGTGGCCTGTCAGTCGAGATTGTCTCGCTTATGGTGTCACAGTCGCAATTTTGATATGTATTATACACGACGAACGGGTGGAATGGTACGAAGCATTAACATTGGTACTTTTGTACATTGTTTATATCGCCGTGATGTACTGGGATAAATCGTTCCAGCGGTGTACAAGATTTCGAATGAACGAAAATCAAATATCTTCAGATAGTCCACGAGTCACAACAGGTAAGGTCATAATTTTAATCATGTTTCTTTTTTTCCGATTTGCTACTTATTTAGAATGGCTTTTAATCAATAAAGAATTTATAACTTTGTAACATCTCATAAACTTTATCCAGTAATTTTGATCATGTTTCAAGTCATTAAGTCTCAAAGATTTATCTCAAAAAAAATTTTTATGTTAATATTTTTAATAATAATATATTTTAGAGGAATAAACATTTTTAATAAATAAAATATATAATGCATAAATAATATATGTTTCTCACAGATTCTAGCGATATTCATTTACCAAGATCGGATAAATTACAATCGTCTGGAGATCGTGTGGAGCAGATAGCCACTATCGACGTGCCGTTACAAAATGGTGGAACAAAGACACAGGAAGAAAATCCAGATCCTAGTAAGTTTCTGTTTTAAATTTGAAACACAATATATTTATAACACGCAAGCATTTACTGAATTGCTCCTTACGTAAGTTTTTCTTCGTCACGCAGAATTTACTATTAAACGCAATAAACAAATATTTATTCTCTTAGTTCAATCTAATCAAATTGATTTCCACGCTTATCAATTATATTGACGATACCTTCGTGCATTTGCGATGACTAATTTTGACATGATAAAGCAATGAGTAATATATGTTTTATGTATGCTACTTGATCAAATGCAATTAAATACTTGTAAATGGAAATTTCCAGAGAGTTAACAGTTATCAAAATCACAAATTGAATATTTAAATTTCGCAAGTTTGATTAATAAACTATCGACATGTTTTACTAAAGTGTTACGTAATTCTGCAATTTTAACATTTAGACCATTATAAAAAACAAACAGTAGGCAATATATATGTCGAATTTGAAATTCTCGTAACACATTATGTACATATACGTAATAGATTATGAGTACGAACTCTTGGTATGGCCAGCGCATGCTGGATGGTTAAGGAAAACTGCTTGGGTCACAACCTGGCCTATTCATCTGGTATTCATGTGTACGATTCCCGATTGCGAAAAACCACGATTTAAGAATTGGTTTCCCATCACATTCGTGATGTGCATTATATGGATTGGATCGCTCAGCTACGTAGTAGCGTGGATGATTACTATAATCGGTAAGTGTTAATAATTATATTTTGACACCAAACTTAACAAAAAATGTACTGTAAATTGTTATGCAAAATGTTATGCAAAAGACAATATTTGATAAAATTTTATATCAGTTCTAAGTCAAAATTTTTCTAATTAAACAAAAATATTTTACGGTGTAACTTTAAAACACCATTCTCTCATTAAAATTAAAGCATGACAAAAGAAAAGACTAATAAACGCATCTTTATTTTATCATATAGATTTTGGCTTGTGACTTTGATGTGATTAAAATTTTATTCCTTCAGGAGATACGCTAAAGATACCAGATTCCGTAATGGGCATTACTTTCCTCGCAGCAGGAACCAGCGTACCCGAAGCCGTATCAAGCGTGATTGTTGCGAAACAAGGTATTATTAGCAAATATTGGGTTGGCAACTAAGTGATTGCGGATTTTGTCAATAGATGGTTTTAGCACATTCTTTTGTTTTGTCAACGTGTTTAAAGCACTTACCTATATTGTTTTCTTGTTGTTTGGACTTTCGCCTTTAATTTAGTAAAAAAATTTTATCGATTAGTTATTTAGTTTTGTTTTTATCCCAATTTAAAAATGGAAAAATAAGACGCGCATTTCAGACATATTTTATTGTATTATTTCTGAAAAGGCAAGATCGCATTGCAAGCACACAAGAAGTTATATGCGTATAGAGGAATAAAGCTTTGAAAGAAAGGCAGTGTCAAAATTGGTTTGCCAAATTTCGTTCTGGTGATTTTTTGCTGATTTTTAAATTGGGATAAAAACAAAACTAAATAACTAATCAATACAATTTTTTTTACTAAATTAAAGGCGGAAGTTTAAACAACAAGAAAACAATATAGGTTAGATGCTTTGAATACGTTGACAAAACAGAAGAATGTGCTAAGACCATCTCTATTGACAAAATCCGCAATCACTTAGTTGCTAACCCAATATATTAGACATTAATCTCATAACAAAAATAAATATTTATTATATGCATATAGATAAAACATAATTTAAATATAAATTTTCTTTATATTTGAATCTCATTGTCAGTACAGCGTATAAAATGGTAAAAAATAGCAATAATAAGAGATACATTTGAAAACTACAATTCAAAATTCGAGATATCAGTGTGACAGAAACGTAAAAGTCATTAGGTACATTAAATTTAATTAGATCGAATTATAAGAAGCTACAAATGATATAATTTAAAATATTATTAATAATTTCAAAGATAAATTTTGTATCAAAGTCCAAAAGTTACCCAACAAATCACGAATATAATTGCCATATACAATAATATAGACGTAAAACTATTACTTTTACGTAGGACTTTTATATAGCAGTTGTATTTGTGTTTGGTAGTTAAGGATTTAAATAGACGAATAACGGTGAAAGAACGAAGCACAGGGTGTGGTCGAGAAAACATTTTGCCGTGTTCTTCTATTTTTTCCACTGTATATCTTTTACCGTTCCATTCTATTGTCTAGGGCATGGCTCGATGGGTATCAGCAATTCGATAGGATCGAATACTTTCGACATACTATTGTGCCTCGGACTACCCTGGCTGATCAAGTCGTCTTTCTCGCCTACGCAGCCCGGCAGGCATTACATAAGTATAAATTCCGGTGGGTTAGAGTACAGCGCGATATCGTTGCTGTCGACCCTTATGTTGCTGTACATCGCGTTCGCCTCCAATAAGTTTCAGCTCGACACGAAAGTGGGTCGCGCCTGCCTGTGCATGTATGCCGTGTTTCTTATACTGGCATCGCTGATCGAACTCAACGTATTCTTCATGGTAAATCTTCCCACTTGCCAAAGGACGGTGAAATGATCGAGGAAACCCGAACGATGTCCCGCCCGTAATGATGTACGGGTGCGGCTCGCTCACAATCCGCACCGGAAACGTTTTTTTCCCCCTCCCCTCTCCTACGGACTTATCAAGAGACCCGAACTTGAGCGAGAGGTGTTTATTTCCAGCTACACGGGACAACTTACCGTGTGTACAGTTTTAATATCAACAATGTTATCGCCACGTTAGAATCATGACATGTAATGCATTTTGAATTTACTTACTCAAAGTCTTGTTATCACCGTTTTCTCTCTCTCTCTCTCTCTCTCTCTGTCTTATTTTCACTTATCACAATATTCAAAAATTCATACTAGGAACTCATCTTCGAATATTATAGTTAACATTTCTTCGCTCCACATGACACTTATGTTTATATAACATGTTTCTCTCCCACCCCCCTCTTCTCACGCACGCGCGCACACGCACATACGCACATCCTTTTATTTACATCCTCCTTTTCTTCTTTATTTTTTTCTGATCCTTCCTAATTTTTATTTTTATTATCAATTTTCTTTTCTTTTTCTTCCCTTTTCTTCGCTTATTCTCTCTTAAGGTATGATCACTTACGGCCATATTGCGTGCGCCAAAAATCAACAACTTACAATTAGCCACAGTAATGAGTTATGGATCTCATATTGAAAGTTCATCCAGGGATATAAACGCGTGCAAAATCATCGCCTCTGAATAATTCGATAACTGCAACGAGCTTTAAAGCTCGGGTGCGATTGTAGAAGGGTATTATGTGACTGTGTCTAATTGTATATGAATGCGCGAGAAAGACTGCCTGTTCCGTTTAACATTATTCGCAGACTTCAGAATCGGTCTGTGACCGCGAGAATGTGTTTTTATGTGTGTGAAACGTTATTCGATTTAGCCGCCGATAGTGAATTCAGCGCAAAGCATCACATCCGATTCAACACAACAATACGCGGCGAATTCTCCGTACGGAATTTATTTACTGTTAATACAAATATAGAACTGCACAGAAATACCCGGAAAGAAATTTATTCCCATTTTAATTTTCTTGTATCTCCTCTGAGACTCGATTAAGAGATGCGGTTACGTCTCGCGCCAAGTGAACGTGTAACGAAGAGAGACCGCGCTTCTTTTACACGAGTTGACATCTGACGAAGCAGCGTAAATTCTTCTACTTTGATCATGCGTCTTTCTACGTTGCCAAACGTAGCTGATATACAATAAAACGCATAAATGCAGACACATATAGCATACATAGCTATATTCAACACGCACACATACGCGTGTGAGTATGCGAAATCAAGCCGTTAAAAGAAGTCGTTGTATGCGATATCTTTCTGCGAGACACTTTCTCATTGCGACATACAACTCTATGACTGTAAATGTGTTTAGATAAAACCGTAACTTAACATTTAATAAAGTACTGTAATAAGTTATTAAAGTAATATATAATCAGTAAATCTATACTGCTCTTTCTTGTTTTTATAAATATACAAATAATAGATAAATCTTTGTTCAAAAAATATATTATATACTTACGGTCTAAACAGCCTATCTTAAAGGCTTCAAAAAAAATTTTTTAAATTTGCGTAAGAATCAGCAATGTGGAAAAATTGCATAATTTTGTAGATATTTCGTTCACTCTGCGACGTAAAACTTTTGATTGACTGACCTTTGAAATGTGACGTTTAAATCGATCGTATTTATAAGTCAGTATTTATTTTACATCAAGCAATTATACATATATTTTGCATTTGTATGCACGCGTAAGTAAAAGCTACTTATGAGTCTTTGGATATACATTGATTATAATGCATCGCATACGAATTTTTTTTTTAGGGGAGAGCGCTTGATCACACAGTTTCCTCTATCGTGATATCCCGAATCGCATAACGATTAATCATTGTGCATTATAGCATTGAGCAAATTTTTATTCTAAGTGTAAGAACATATAAGTTGAAATTTATATGTTACTCTTGTCTCAAAATACTAAATCAAATTTATTTAATTTGATGAAGGAGAATAAGTCTCATATTAATATTGCTTTATTTTTATATATTGCGTAAAGTTGTAGTGAAATTAAGTACATTAAGAATATTTTTGGCTTTGTTATTAGAAATTTTTGAGAGGGTACATTATTAAGGAAATGTAACAAAACAATTTTAAATTTTGTTCTAAATTCTATAAAATCATGACAAACTTATGAAATGTTGAAACAAATTTACGAAACATATCTACTGGGTACAAATTTTTAAATAGTGTATAAGATTTAGAAATGATAAAGAAAGATTTGGAAATCGATAGTTAATTAAGCATAAGAATCAATACGTGCTGACACAAAAGTGATGAGATATAAATGGATAAGTTTAGCAGATAAAGCAAATTAGTGAAATCTTAGTGATTCTTTATTATATTTAGCTTCTATATTTATTATACATCCTGTGAAAAATTAAAGACAAGAATTAATCATATTAAAGAATCACTGCGCGCTTATTGATCTGCTTTGTCTGTTATAAACAACCAAACAAAATAGGCAATCTATTCAAATTTGAATTATCAATGATTTGAAATTTTTGAACTATTCAAATTCAAATCTTTCAGATTCGAAGACAAATCAAATCCATTGTAATTCGATTTGATTCGATTCGAACTATTCGCATATCTCTCTACTGTGTATGAATACGTTTTCAATGTATTCTTACATTTACGTACAAAATCGAACAAATCAGAATGCAATAATATTTAAAAATATATCAGCGATAAATTAACTTCAGAGATTCAAAATGCTTCTGGAAATAAATCCATCTTTTGCACATTATCGCAATTCCGTAAAAAACAAAACTTACAGAATTCAGAATAAATGTAATATAATTCTTCGAAAAATTTTGCATGGACTTTCAAAATTTAAAGCGATTACTATAAGTTCACAAAGATCTAGGCGCCAAGAATACATCCGTAAATTCAGTTAATCTCTGTATAGACAAGCATAGAATTGGCAAGCATAGAATTGATATCTTCCAACATTTATGAAGATATTAGTTTGAGAATAAATAACACAAAATTTATGTTACATACATATGCCACCGTGTCGACGGTTTTTTCTCACGATATTTTTCTGTTGTGAGAGTTCCATCGTCGGACAGGGTATAAAATTGAAGTACGACTTAATAAAAAACATTGGTCATCCTATAGATATCGGATGCAATTTTATTTAAAGTCCAACAGATATATATATGTTTTCTCTGCTCGTCCACACCGAGGATTTCTGAAAATTCGGGCCTTGGCACTGATTCAACGACCGAGTTTACTAGCGTCTAGCTTCTCATCTCGCAAAAGCCGCAATGTATGAGAAGATACGAGTCAGTCGAGACGTTGATAAGGCGGCGACTACATAAATTCTTAATTATTCCAACCGTTCTGCGTCTGAAGAATCTGCCATTTGCAGGTATGTATGTGATTTTGTGTTGCTTTCTGACTGCAGTAGTTATATAAATGTCAACGCGCGTTCGTTATAATTAGTTTCAAAATCTGTCGCTATCCGTGAACAACAGCACAGCAAAAATGTATTAAAAGTATTGTTTCGGTTTATTTACGTATTTACACTTTTCGTATCATCTTGCCTCATTTCTTATAATTATCCTTATAATTAATATACACATTGAGATTACGTGTTAATAAACAGCTGTCACTGTCATTGAAACGAGCGAATTCTTATGATGTGTGTATTATGTGTGTACGTATATACATACAACACGTGGAGCAAAAACTTCGCTCGATATTATAATACTTTGTTTGTAGGTCTAACTTTATGATTGTTCGCGAGACATCGCTTGCGACTACACTTCAAATCCAGGTGTACATATTTTTATGTGTAAAATCGTATAATCACTTTTTATTGTGACTTTGTATGCGTGTTACTTTTATAATTTTTAAATATTTGCATGTCTAATGTAATGTTCGTACACGTCTAAGTGTGTAAAAGATACAAAAATAATATACATATAAATGCCTAAAAAGTGATTATATGATTTTACATACAAAAATATGCATTTGGATTTACAATATATAATACATTTCTCAAATCGATGTTGTCTCTGTCGCAATATGTTTGCATATATAGGCATATGTGCACGTTCACTGTGGGTGTGTAATTTAGTACAAACTGTGGAAGGAGAAGGAGAGAGGGGTCAGTTGCGTGTCGGCGCGGCGGATCTGCAATGCGGCGTTGCCGTTGAGACCGTTGATTCACAAAACCCTTCTTCCTACGCCGATTATACCTCCGTTTGTGTGAGTGCTTGTACGAGGATATGCGCGATTGTGTCTGATATGTTTGCGCGCGCGCATGAAGAGCAACGAGAGGAGGGATAAATACACACACATCTCTTCATTTTTTTTTAAATGGTTTTTCTCATAAACTTGAATGGTATTCAAAGATGTTTTTATTTATATTGTATATTAATCTATCTTAATCAAGAATGATGATGATTGTAGGGCTTAGTAAAAGTACATAAAAAAAATGCAAGTAATAAGAACAGTAAAAATCATAATATCAAACAGTAAAGCAAAAAATCAAATATCTTAATCTTTTTACTATTTATATCTTACAGCTTGTTTTTTGATGTGCCACTTAACATTATTCGCAAAACTGAAATTATAAACATATTTACATAACAAGAAGGTTATACCGGTTGAAGGCAGAGCTTTGTGCTCAATAATTTTCTGGGTGAATTTACAAACATTTACAGGATTCCTCAAACTGCGCACCGCATACTTAAAACACAGCTTTTTAAAAAGAGTAAAAAATGTAATATCACAAAAATTAGATTGCTAAACAATTAATAATTTTTCATGGTTACAAGCTCTCTACTATCTCCCTTTATCCCAAAAAACTGTAAGTAATTTATTGCAAAAAATATTAACTCGATTAGGGTTTGAGCCTGGATTTTTGAACTCTCCGGACAGGTGTCATATCCAGTTCGACCACCAAAAGTACTTGGTAATATTTATTGCAATAACTGACGATGTGAAATAAACGTCAATTTTGGCTGTTGCATATATACATACAACATTGTTAGGATATCGTTTATATTATGGAATTAGTAGCTACTATTATACGATATTATTAGAAGCTACTAATATGTATATGGTAAAAACAAGATAAAATTCTTAGAATCTTTGTCTAATTATAATCGACTATTTATAATGCTGATAATATCTGACACATTTGTTACGAGAGGGAGTGAAAAAGATATACTTACTGAAATGACACTTACACTTTCTAATTTGTAATTCGTGTTTAAAAGCACTTGTTTGCCTAATATACAAGAAAAACGTGCGCACCGTAGAAAGATAGACACCGCAGTTTTCGTTCTTGTAGCTCTGCCAAAAGAAAATCTAACCCACGCATGCGTCGTCAACGATGCGGAAAGCAGAATCTAGAATAATGCTCGATAGAATAATGCTATGCGGCGGCATGATAACGATGAATTGTACGAAATTTTTGCGCTTTGAGATCTTTGTGAATCGACAATTTCTTCCAATCTCGTACATATAAAGAATCAGGAGAAGAGTCTTTTTCTATTCATTTTTATATTAGTTTGAATTTTTATTCAAAATCATTCGACCCTTCAACTAAGACAACTCAATTTGTCGGAATTTTGTCTGCTTGACATATCGCGCACGATATTACATCATATTATGATTATTCGAGGCGCGTAAAAATTCATACGATTCTTTATCGCCGTGAACAATTTCTATTTTCTATATACGGAAATAATTATTACTTTACAACTGTATCGTGATTGAGTATGCATGGATAACACAAGTTATTAAGAATTCCGCGCGGCGCCGTAATTCGTCTCGTCTTGCGCACATCCCGCGACAAATTTCACATTTTTAGCGTGAGAATTGGAGAGGCACGCGCGCGCACATAGCGAAAAGGGGCGCGCGCATCCACCATCATGACGGGGCGGTGGGGGTTGAAGGGTTGCACGGGGGTTGCATTGCGCTCCGCCGTGACCGGAGAGGAGAAAAGTGGGAATCGGCAGCGGGTGTCGAGCGGTGTGCGCGCGGTGTTGCTTACGTGCGGGGAGCACGACACTCGCCGTCTCTTTCTTTCTCTCTCTCTTTTTTTATTCACTTTCTCTCATTTTCACTCACTCTTCCCTATTTTTACCGATGTTCCGTTTGAGATTTGTGTGTGTTTCTTTATGAAAATTTATTATTGCCGTGTCGCGCTGCGCCATACGATCGCTCCACAAACGCACACTTATGCTCACGTCCGATCCACGGCTGTCCGATAATACCTTTTATCGTTACTGTGTGTGTGTAACATAACCCGCGAAACGCGCATTACGGGAATCTACATTCACGGATACGACTACGGGCACCGCACCGGCAACCGAGTTCTCATGATATTCTACTGTCACTGAGTGATGACCGATGCTGATGGATCATAATGCGAAACTGTAGCCTTCCGTCACAATTCGTGATCGTCACCGCTGTCCCGGGATTCTTGACCCATCTTTCTGGCGTCGACGGTACGACAGTTGACGTTAGCGATAGTCACATATCCTCTAGCTTCATATCGACCATATTTGGCCCGTAACTGGCCTGTG
Organism: Solenopsis invicta; assembly: GCF_016802725.1. Lineage (NCBI taxonomy): Eukaryota > Metazoa > Arthropoda > Insecta > Hymenoptera > Formicidae > Solenopsis > Solenopsis invicta. The sequence continues at coordinate 17,714,084 of NC_052670.1, read as the reverse complement.
ATTCCGTTTCACGAAGCGTTTGGATCCGATCTGCGAAGATTCGTGAAGCCGGACGAATTAACTGCGAAGAAAACACTAACATCACCTCACCTTCCTCTTTGAATACGAACGCGGATTGTGTCGACTATTAGCTCTGTGAGTTTACGCTCATTAAAAGTGGTGCCTAAAAGTGATGATTTAATAACCGCGAGAGGAGACAAGAAAAAATTTAATTAGTGCCTATATGATCGTACATGCAATAATTACGAGATCAATTTGTATCATTTGATCTATTAGTCTGTACATACACGCATTTTGAGATACTACTGCGATACTCGTATGCAATGCGCCAAATATTGCGCCAAAGTGTCGAGGCAAAGAGAAAAAGTGCAAAATAAACGGCGAGATGAAGGAGACAACTCGATGAAACACGGAGTTTTGAGATTTCGTTAAAACGGTTTTCAACGGGCATGATTATCACATTAGGAGTCAAGAACGTATATACCGTATCCACGCCGTGATATCGACTGTACGTCCTTCTTCCCTCCGAAAGTGTTTCCAATTTAGACTTAAACGTTCTATCACAGTGTCAATAATGTCGCGATTAATGTTGTGTAATCTTGGTAATACGTCGGCAGCGGGAAATGATACGAATAACAACGCAAACACGAACAGCAGTATGGAAGACGACGATTCTTATCCACTGCCTACAATTTATCGGTATGTAAATAATATTTGTCACAAATGATGATCTCGCACATTGCCGTTATATCGAACTGTCGCGAGACAGAATCAATTCGCGATAAAGAAGAAGAAATAAACGATATTACAGCAATGTAAAATACCTATAAAGTATTGTGCGCATTTTGATTAAAATTGTCCAACGCAAAAATCCCTTCCATTAAAAGACGCGAAATAATTTCAATTTTGATCTTTTCGAATCTGACAGAAAGCTGTTATTTCTAATAAATTAATGTAAGCTCAAAATATTAGGATGTATCAACTGAGACTCAAAAGATGAAGAATTACACACACACACACACACACACACACACACACACACACACACACACACACACACACACACACACATGCACGCGCGCGCCCCAGTCCATGTATAATTAGTAAAATAAGGAGTCCTAGAAAATTGAAATATACACTCGTTATTTTTTCATCTGTTTTGTTTGTTCACATTCGCGCAAAAGTCATTCTATTTAGACTTTTGTCTTGTCTTGATACTTTCTTTTTTTATACCGTTTTATTTAATGCTATTATATCGATTGAACGTCGTTCCGTGTCTAGCTTGACAAATAAATTATCGAGAATGTTTCGGAAAAGCTTTAATTAATAAAAGCAGTTAATTCACAAAGTAATTGCGGCGAGATAATGTCGAGGCAAAGTGATCAGTGTACACCGATATACCGGGCACTCAAGCGAAAGACGATATTCTCCGACCCGAGATCTATCGCCTCTCTTCCTCCCTTCCCCGCTCTTTCGTCCCTTGCGCACTGGTGACCCACATTGCGGTGGCGGACTTGCAGTGGTAGTTTTAGCTTTTAAAGGGGCACAGACGTAGCATGCGTCTCTAATACTTCCAGACGTTCTTGGAAGGCTGTGCCTTTCTAAGGCTACGCTCGCAAACGATCGACCGAGTTCACTTGAGTTGAGCGAAATTCAAACACGAGTAATATGTCGTGGCTAACGGCAATGAAAATGTTGCACTGATCGTCGGAAGCCAATGACGCTCGATTGCCATCCCATCCCCTCCTGTCCCTCAACGCGAGCAAACTGCGGGAGCACTGGAGTGTGCTAGCTTACTTAGACTTGGTTGCATCAACGTCACTTGTAGATGACTTTGGCCGCGATAAGTTTTTTTCCTCCAGGTTTATATCGTATATAAAACTGTAATCTGAGAAAGAAAAGAAGAGGAAGGAATAGACAGCAAATTGCTAAACTAGACTTGTCTTAGTCTGGCATCGAGCTTTATGCAATAGACAGAGGCATAAATAATGTTGATAGACAGAGATATGTTAGATTAAAACAAAATTATATATTTTGAAATATTTGAATGACGTGGATAAATAACATTTTAACATCGGCTCGCTACACTCACGCCTACACATTATTCGAATCAAATTTGAATTTTGGCCAAGTCAGTGAAACTTAGAAGGCCGGACAATCAAATAATCCGTGTCTGCAACTGTAATACGAAACCGTCAATTAAAGCTTATAACTATTATGTTTCTAATTATTACAGTTATTTAGTTTTCACAACGTGTTAATAGTAACATACTTATGTTTTTACACTTAATTAGAAAGCAGCAACTAAGATGATTTCCAACACAAAATATAATGTGCGACACGACTTATAAAGATTGTTCGTGCACGTTATGTTAAAAGATTGAAAACAATAGAAAAAGAACCACTAATATATTGGTGTCTTTTTATTTTAATATAATAATAAAAAAAATCAAAAATAATTAATATAAATATTTGTATAACGTTGAATCAGTATAAATCTAATTTATACTAGTATAACGATGTTATTTAATATCAATATTATCAATCAATAAAAAAATAACTCAAATTAATTTGCCAATGCGAGCCGACGCGATTATTGGTGCGAATACAATAAGATTATTATATTAGATTTTCTGTTATCAGTAATAACAAATATAATCTGCATTTTTCATCTAACGAAATCGATGGTGACATGCAAATTTATTAGTGTTATAACGTCCAGATGTTTCGATCCATGATGTGAATCCTCCTCAGTTAAATATTGAACAAGAACCGGTGCAAATTTAACGACTGTGAGCTCTCCTTTGTATCTACGTCCAAAATTAAAATTTGTACATAATTAAGTCTATTAACAATAATGTAAAGATTTTTTGATAATTTAAGTCAAAAATTGTGTATATTATTAAAAATTTGTATATTATTGCGGCATTTAGAATTAATAGATGATAAAGAAATTATAAACAACAATTATGGGAAGAGGTCAAACTTAGTATGTGTGTAATATGAGTTTATAGTAATACTAATGATGTGTCGGGAAAGAAGTATGTAGATGTATCTCCCCTTTCTGTTCTTTCCCTCTACTTACACAGTATTAACGTGTACAAAAGAATTGGAGTTTACCGAATTAAATCAAGATATATTGGATCGAGTTTGTAACATTTTACAAATTTAATCATTTCTTGTATTTATTTATGTATACTTATCATTTCAGATATGAGCCATTTATTAAGTTGTAGCTCCTCGTCTAAAATCTCGACCCCAAACAATTTAATTTGTAATATATTTTTAATGTACATTTTTATATAATTATAACAAAAAAATAATAGAAATATATAAAGATGCATATATAAAAATAAAATTGAACAAAACCGTTTTTTTATTATAAATATATTTTTTTTAAATCATAAAAAAAATATTGATACATTGGATTCATTGACATTCTAATTTCAATATTATACGGAGTTATATCATTATTATCATTTAAGACTAAATACTCAATTAACAAAAATTATCGTTATATTATATCTGTGTTAAAATTTCAACTCATTTATATTCCATTTATATTGTTGACTGCGAAATTTTAACACAGATATAACATAGATATAATATAATGATGATTTGATTGATTTGTGTCAACTAGGTAAATACAGAATTGGGAACATTATTGAAAAATATACGCGTTACCGTTACCATTATTTAAAAAGTAATGATTTATTTCCACCAAGATAGCAATGCATTCTTTGCATAAAAAGGGAAATACTTGCTAACTACAAGTTTCCCTTCAATTACAATCACGTTATAACGGAGACGCTACTCAGTGAGAAATGACAAGTTGAAAAGACGTCTAATCAACGTTTAATAAACCAGTTGATATAGACGTTTAAAATTTGGTCGATTAGATGTCTTTATGTCATCAAAATTAAACGATTATTAGACGTCTTGCATAAACTCTCTATAAATATTTTCTTCAAAATATCTGCATAACTATAATATTATTGCACTACATGATTTCAATGAACAAAACATAATTTTTGTAACATTTTAAAAAACATTTTTTGTAAAAAAAAATATCAGGTATTTCTTTTCAAAAATTCCCGAGCGGTCACCCATCCAAGTCGCGACTCCGGTGAACGTTGCTTGACTTCCGTGATCACTACACGAACTGATCCGTCATGACTTGTAGACACTGTGTAATCATGTGTGTAAATAATTAATAGATCAGATCAATATATGTTATCGAAAAGATGAAACATGTATAATTAAAAAATATTATTTATAAAAAAATATATAAAATTATTGTTTTTTTACTATTTTCACAAATGCGAAATAGAATCTGGAATAACTTTTTTGTTATTTGTTTAAATAAAAATGCAACTAAAAATTATGTGTCAATATAATACAATAATTAAATTAAATATGAAAAAATTTCGGGAAGTCAGGTTTATAAAAGACGTCTAAAAGACGTCTTGCATAACCCAATTTTCAACTTTATATTATCTGGATAAAAGAAGAAAATAGTGACGTTAATTATTTTTGTTAATTATATATTTACAAAACTACATCTAATAGAAAAGAAATTTTTAAGTGGTTGAAAAGTAGTTGAAATACTTATTAATATCAACCATTGACGTTGAATAGACGTCTTTTCAACTTATTAATATCATCTATCAACGACATAGACGTCGAATAAACATCTTTTCAACTTATCATTTTTCACTGGGTAATGTCTTTGTGTAAGACTATCTAAAGACAATAGGGAGGAAACTGTTTCCCAAGTCACTAAAGGGCAATAGCGTACGGAATTTAGTACTAAAACTTTAAATAATTTAAATAATTTAAATAGTACAAAAAATACGTTTCCAACAATATTATAAGTAAAATCCGAAAGCTTTCTTTAAAAAAAAAAAAAAAGAAAATAGCAACTCAGGCAATGCACTTTTATCAAATTAATAGTAACATGCGGAAAACTTACTATCTGGGCGTACAGCACTACAGTTTTTCAAAAAAAGTATCGCAGAAATAACTTCTATTTATTAAAGTAGACCTCCCACCATCGCAAATCAAGTCAAAAATTTAGTGTTTTTTATGTGCTAATTTATTGTTTTAATCCAAATTTTGTTGCTCAAATCATTTATCAGGAAATTAAAAAAAAAATGGGAAGTCCAGCTTGCCATTAGGCTAGACCTCTATATAATAAAAAATATATACAGTAATTGCATAACAAAAACGAGCACACCAGATTTTCTTGCTTAATTTGTTGCTCTAACCATTAAAACATTTTCAAAATATAATAATGCTTAAAAAATACTAATGTTACATTTCAAAATATAGTATTATTTAAAAAATATTGATGTCTATTCAAAACCATGTTGTCGTATCCAACAATTACACTTAAAGAATTTGTTGCTCGAATATATTTATATGATACTAATTGTAAAATAATATAGACAACACATTACTGAAATGTACTAACATTTGATTTAATTGCTCATCATAACACAGTGGAAATAATTTGTTCCAAGGAACGCTCGCGTTGCGTTCTAAAAACTGTTACTCGCATGAGAGAGATTATGATACTAAAATCATCTTCATATCATATTAACGAAATATAACAAGATTTGATTTTGTTTTTAACCATAACACACTGGAAATAATTTATCTGGAGAACACACGCGTCGACTTTAATGACTGTTGCCTATGCAAGCAATAAATTCACAAATTGTTTTTTCGAATTCTTCCAATGTTTTGAAATGTAGAGAAAAGGGGGTAAGATGATGATTTTAAGGTTCGTCGATTTTTGCTAATTTCTGTGGTAACGTAAAAATAACAATCTATTTTTTTTAGATTCACTAAAACTTTATCATCAGTAAAGTTAGAAATTGTTAAATAAACTAGAATTTTTTTAATTTAAATTATTTTATGACATGTCAATTTTGTCATCTTGCCCCCATATGCGGGTAAGATGACTTTTAATACCGAATAAGGCGAAAAACAGTCAAATAAAGTTAAAAATGTACTCCCATGAATAAATAAGATTTATTATAATATAATAATCTTATAATATTTTGATATTACAACGTAATTAAAGAAAAACGTAAATAAAACGAAAAATATTTATATAATCTGCAAAAAGAAAATTATTAAAGTTGTGATATACATTACGATACACATTGCGATTGAAATTGCGTTATATAAAGGCTGTTCATTAATGGTTGTCCCCACGTTTTACCATAGGAGTGTGCTTTACCGACGGATACGTATTTCTAACATAGGGGAAAGTAGGTAAATTGCACGCACCTAAGGGAAATTTATTGCAGTGAAGTGATTTTTGAAGTTGAAATCGATATGAGTACAGAAATAGAAACTAAAGTTTCTATTTTTGTACTCGTATTAACCGAGTTTAAACATTTTTTTATCATTGTGTATTTATTGTCATATTGAACAATTTTTCATTGGTAATTCTATATTCAGCAAAAAGAGGCAAGGATAAACGAAAAAATTTCTCGCGCTTTGGATAATTGTATGCGCAGTTGGATAAATGTACGCGGAGGAAAAATAAGGTTATAATCCATTCTTTTAGCTGCACAACACTGTACTAGTGGCACTATAGTTAGTCTCACGTAGTCTCACGCCTTTTAAGATAAATGCGTAAAATTGTCCACGGCGGACTTGATTTGATAAAAAAAACAATTACTTGATGACTATTTAATTAAATTTAATAAACAATAGATCAAAGAACGCAGGAAAAATCATACTTCTGTTAGGTATAACAAGATTAAATGAATAAAGTAAAAATACGGACTTATTTCCTTATTTTCTAAAAGCCGAAATCACAACAAAAATCAAGATTTTACTTTTTCTTATTTTTTCAATTAACAACATTTATAAATGATATAACGTATGGTTATATATTAAAAAAATACTTTCAGCCTACAAATATCGTCGTGATATAATCTTTATTCATCGGGAAGATGCCAAACCACGAAGCGTACAATTATCCAATGCGTACAATAACCCTACTTTCTCCTATTATTATATTATAAATTACAAATGCGTGCTTCTATGGTAAAACTTGGGGACAACCATTAACAAACACTTTGTATAGTCAGAATGCTATTAAGACCAAAAAAATCAACGCACAAATGCATTATCTTGCCTATGTACAACTTTTGTCATCTTATCCTGAGTCGTTTATTTGTGTATGAAATATTGCAATATGAAAATTGAAAAAAAAATAAATACATTATTGTATACGTTTTCAGCTATACAATATTGTGATTTTATAGAGAGAATAGAAATATTCATTATAATTATGTTATTCCTTATGAACGAACACTAAAAAGTTACGGATAGGTGCTTCCAAAACATATTTCTTATTATATTATCTATTCTCATGAACAAATTGAAATCAAACTATCATAAATTATTTGTTACCATTTAAAGT